>NC_088866.1:48404339-48686892 GCF_032884065.1 Artemia franciscana | reverse complement strand
ATGATTTTACCTTACGAGGTTCCCAACTGGCAAATTACTCAATTTTATTTTTGATTATTTATTATTTTCATGGCGATTTCAAATCACAGAGGATACCGCACCAAGCTTTAACGTTAAAACCGACGGTGCGTACTTCATGGCTTTTCAGGCAGGAATTGCGTTGCGAAGGGGGGGGGGGAGGAAAATATCCAGCATATTTACACAGAATAGAAGAAAACAAGTCAACAGTGAAAATGAAATATAAATACCAAAATAAAAGAGACACCATTATTTTATTTTGAACCATTTTACTTTTACTTTCATTTACTTTCATTTACTTTCATTTACTTTCATTTTACTTTCATTTTAAGCTTTTACTTTCAAAAAGTAAGAAACATTTACTTTCATTTTAAGCTTCATAATTTGGTTCTTAAGGCGATAGGAATAAAATTTTAGGTCCAGTAAAGAAGGGGGTAGAGGCCAGCCTTATGTGCCAGAAAATTGTGTTCGAAAACAATTCTTTGTATAGCCCTGAGTTGTAATTTCTTGAGAAGGGCTGATCCAAGTACCTTTCAAGATTTTCTCGGAAGATATTTTGGCCTCCTGAACCCCCTTACTCTATGATCATGCTTATAGTGACATCTGTTTAACTTTTTTGTCTATTTCGGAGATGCAGCACTGAACCCCCCCCCCCTTAGACAAACCTTTTATTTTCTGTTTTCCCCAAAAAGAAATATTGCGTCTTTGGTGGAAATTTGAAATAAATAGCTTTCTTGTAGAGATTTAAAATAAATAGCTTAATAAAAGAAAGTTAAAACGAAAATATATAAGTCAAATGAAAACTAAGTTTATTGAATAATTACCAAATTTAAGCGGAAACTTATGTGATTTTCTACGCTAATTTTAACTTTTAACCTTAATTTTCTAGGTTTAAGTTATGACAAGCTTATTCTTTCACATTTTTTTTTTTTCACAAGATTTTTTCATACTTGGCAACATAAAATCCACAAAACAACGCCTAGAATCATCATTAGTTGTCATAGAAAAAACTATTTTAAGATTAAAAAAGGAGCATGAAGATTCCGGCTCTGATCAAGTACGAAAGGCTTTTTAAGAAGAGTTTTTCTTATTTTCAGAATTTAATAATTGCTCATTATGAAATTTATTTTGCTTCTACAATTTTGAGCTTTCCATAACGTAGCAAAAACTTCCCAACGTTAAGTTTTATGCAAGGATCGAGCCTAATCCGAACTGTCAACTTTACTGAAAAAACTTGCTTCTGATAATTACATAACGTAACGTAAAGTC
The DNA here is from genome assembly GCF_032884065.1 of Artemia franciscana. Classification (NCBI taxonomy): domain Eukaryota; kingdom Metazoa; phylum Arthropoda; class Branchiopoda; order Anostraca; family Artemiidae; genus Artemia; species Artemia franciscana. Next base: position 48,685,605 of record NC_088866.1, on the reverse strand, counting down.
TTTCTTATCCTAGTGTGAGAAGTTCTACGACATAGTGTGAAAGCACCTTTGTTTTCGGTCTTTTTTCATGTAAAATGGAAATTCAAATCACCTTTCGTTTTGGTTCCTCTTGTTTTTGTCCTAGATCTAATTTCCATAAGTTGATACTTTGATTTATGTTGTTTGACCTTTATAAGTAGCTAGATGCTTGGGGAATTGACTCTCTTAAACCTATCCCACGCAAACACTGCTGTTTTATCCTTTCATTTCTCCCCAAAGAAAAGTTTACTATTTGTGGCAATATAAAACGAGAAAGCTTACAAATAGTTCCTGGCTTAGGGTGAGATTCAAAAGCAATCACTGAAGCCAATTCCCGTTTAATAGAAGTAGACAGGTGAGATAATGAACTGATATGTACTAGCTCTTCGTAAATTGCTTCTACATCTTCTTCAGTACGCTCTTCAGGACTAAAAAATAAACACAGAGCATAAGAAAAAAAATAAGGCTAAAAACTAATCAAACAGTTCGTGGTAACGAACTGTAGTAAGGAGCAACCCGGCTCAATAGTAAACGAAACTCTAAAAAACGGAATTTCGATGCTAAAAGATATATCAAAAGAATTGGATTTTTATGCTGATTTTAAATATATAAGTTTCATCAAATTTAGTCTTTGTCATCAAAAGTTAAGAGCCTGAGAAAATTTGCCTTATTTTGGAAAATAGGGGGTAACACCCCCTAAAAGTCATAGGATCTTAATGAAAATTACACCATCGCATTCAGCGTATCAGAGAACTCTATAGAAAAAATTTCAAGGTCCAATCTACAGAAATGTGGAATTTCGTATTTTTTGCCAGAAGACAAATCACGGGTGCGTGTTTATTTGTTTTTTGTTTTTTTTTTCCCAGGGGTCATCGCATCGACCAAGTGGTCCTAGAGTGTTGCAAAAGGGCTCATTCTAACGGAAATGAAAAGTTCTAGTGCCCTTTTTAAGTGACCAAAAAATTGGAGGGCACCTAGGCCCCCTCCCACGCTCATTTTTTCCCCAAAGTCAACGGATCAAAATTTTGAGATAGCCATATTGTTCCGCATAGTCAAAAACCATAATAACTATGTCTTTGGGGATGACTTACCCCCCACAGTCCCTGGGGGAGGGGCTGCAAGTTACAAACTTTGACCAATGTTTACATACAGTAATGGTTACTGGGAAGTGTACCGACGTTATCAGGGGGATTTTTGTGATTTGGGTGTGGGGTTCAGGGGAGGGGGCTATATGGGAGGATCTTTCCTTGGAGGAATATTTCATGGGGGAAGAGAAATTCCATGAAAAGGGCGCAGGACTTTCTAGCATTACTACAAAAAAAACAATGAAAATGTAAACATGAAAAAGTTTTTTCAATTGAAAGTAAGGAGAAGCATTAAAACTTAAAACGAACAGAGATTATTACGCATATGAGGGGTTCTAAAAATACTCTACCATAAAGAGCGAGGTATTTAGGAGGAGATAAATACTTCGCTCTTTATGCTAAATTTTTTTTTAATAATTTCAACTATTTATTCTACGGCCTTTCTGATTCAAGGGTCATTCTTAAAGAATTGGGATAAAACAAGATTTAGTGTGAAGAGCGAGGTATTAACGAGGGGACCAACCCCCTCATATATATAATCAAAAATATGAGAATATAAAAGTTTGTTACGTAAGTTAATTCTTAAGTTACGTATTTTTTTTACTAATAAAAACGTTCGTTAAAAATAAAAGATCTAGTTGCCTTTTTAAGTAACCGATTTAAGTGTGTTAACTTTTTAAGTGTGTGTGTGTGTGTGTGTGTGTGTGTGTGTGTGTGTGTGTGTGTGTGTGTGTGTGTGTGTGTGTGTGTGTGTGTGTGTGTGTGTGTGTGTGTGTGTGTGTGTGTGTGTGTGTGTGTGTGTGTGTGTGTGTGTGTGTGTGTGTGTGTGTGTGTGTGTGTGTGTGTGTGTGTGTGTGTGTGTGTGTGTGTGTGTGTGTGTGTTTGTGTGTGTGTATCTAATTAGAAAGGAATAATAGCACTGCAACATTATCAAATAGGGTATAAAAATCAAATAGGGTATAAAATCAGGAGACGGTGGGCAAAAAATATAGCAATACAGTCATAAGGCTTTATTGTAAAGTCAAGATGTGTAAAGTCAAATTTTCGTTTTATATTCAAAAATAATTATCATGCCTGAACAGTGATTTAATCATGTATTATAGAAATGTTCTTTAGGGCTCTGGACCCTCTGCTACTAAAAGGAATCGCAATCTTGAAAATTATTCATTACAACAATTTGTATAATAAGCATGCAAAACTTTTATGAAAATATTATTATTGACCCTGAGATGTTAAACCTCCCCGTTTTAAATTATCTCCCTTTTTAAATGTTGTTTATATCTTCTCCAAAATTATGTTTCAGTTGCGCTCCCGGGGCGAATATACTTTTACACCGGTAATTCCAATTCCTTTTATTTAGAGAAAAAATGGTTTTTTTATTTTGTCCTTTTTATCCTTAGATCACAAAGTAAATTACAGTAGACCCCTTCCCACTCACATAGATTGACGTTTCAAAAAACAAACAAAAAAAAACGAAAAAAAAAATGGAGAAATTTCCTTATAAACGCAATGAAACATGAAGATTTTCATTTGACACTACATTGTTCCCCTGACAGCGACGTCGAAAAGAGATTGTTTCTATCAGTGAATCTTTCCCCGTGGAGAAAACTGACCATTTTCTTAACGAACTGTGAAACATCTATTCTACGGCAGTTAGAATAGATATAATGAAGGTAATGCATTATTAAGAAGAAGTGAGGAAGATCTATTAATTAAAATATAGTTCATTAATGAGAATATATATATTATCTTCGTCTTCATCTTTAAAATAAAACTCATCAGAAACAAAATTATTCTAGCATTCCACTGCATCTGGAAGCTTAAGAGTTTGTTGAGGCATGATGTTTCCGTCTGCTTCCTTTGGAGCATTGGAGCTTAGGCCAAGCTATTAAGACTCGATGCAAAAGGGATGGTACATTCCCAAAAATAAGTAAGGAAAGTCTGTTTTGTAAAATACAAGTCAATTATGAAACTATGTCAACAATCTTCATCTTCGTCTTTTAAATGAAGACTTTAAGAAACCTATTTATTCCAGAATTGTCAATTTCTACTACTTTGGGGGCCTTATTACTGAAACTGTATAAAGTGTTATTATTATCGACGCAGAGTTGCATAATATATTGTCGCCATATTAGATGACCGTGTTACTGCTAAAGTAGCGTTGACATACACATCGGCTGTATTTATTAAAAGCGTGTTATGTGACATTTTTTCGCAGTATTTGTGGCTCATTTTTGCGGTGTAGAAGCTTGTGTTTTACTCGGAAGGTTTGAATCTTATACTCTGATTTCAATGTCATTAACTACTAAAGTGCTGAAATATTTTCCTTACCACATAAAACTGAAACATGTCCCTTTGACTATCTAAAAGCTTTGTGCATTTATTAAGCCATACCACTAGGAAGTGTGAGGCACACAACGAGGGGACATTGACAAAGCCGCCTGATTGGTTAAATTTGCAATTTTGCACAAAGATCCCTTGACTGTAGAACTTGATGCCAATTAACGTCCAGTTTAAGATCAGTACTGATGAGCCAGTTTCACCCAGTTTTACTAGATTTCAGGCATTAGAAAGTGCGATCATGAATGCTTAGATATCATGTTCTGATAAAGAATACGCCGAAGGGTTAACTTAAAAAGAATTGCTTTGAAACTGTGCTGATTTGAAGAATTCAGGGTGATATCATCTGAAAAAGCACCGTGGTGCCCAATATGGCAAAACTAGTTCCATCCTTCTAAGAACAACACAGCTTTGAATCAAGAAATCGCTTTCACTCCTAATTCCTATTGTGATGGATGTACTGATGATCTATCTTGTGAGAGAAGAATATATACACATTATCTTTATTAGCTCCGTCTCCAGAATCATATCAGAAGTAAGGAGTATCGAGGGATCTAAGAATAAACCTGGCTGAATAGAAGCAATATCCCTTGACACCAATGTGTCTTTAACAAAGACATATTGACCATATATTAATTTTCACATAGTTCGTGGTAACAAAGTGTAGTAAGGTGTGGGTTCAATAGTAACCAGAACTCTAAAAAACGGAATTTTGATACCAGCAGTTACATCAAAAGAATTACATTTTAATTCTGATTTTAAATATTTAAGTTTCCTCAAGTTTGGTCTTACCCATCAAAAGTTATGAGCCTGTAAAATTTGCCTTATCTTAACAAATAGGGGGACACATCCCATAAGAGTCACAGAAGAGAACCCTACTGTAGAAGTTTCAAGCTCCTATCTACAAAAATGTTGAATTTTTTATTTTGTATTTTAATTTTGACAGATCACGGATGCGTGTTTATATGTTTTGTTGTTGTTTTTTCCCCAGGGGTCAATCGTATTGACCCAGTGGTCCTAGAATGTGGTGAGAGGGCTCATTCTAACGGAAATAAAAGTTCTAGTGCCATTTTAAGTGACCAAAAAATTGGAGAGCACACAGGCCCCATCCGACGCTCACTTTTTTCCCGAAGTCACCAGATAAAAATTTTGAGATAGCCATGTTGTACAACATAGTCGAAAACCCTAATAATTATGTCCTTGGGGACGACTTAATACCCCGCAGTCCCCTGGGGAGGGGCTGCAAGTTACAAACTTTGACCATTGTTTACACTTAGTAATGGTTATTAGGAAATCTATAGACGTTTTCAGGGGGACTCTTTTGCGTTGGGGTGGGTCGGAGGGAGTGGTTACATGGAAGGATATTTCCATGGAGGAATTTATCATGAGGGAAGAGAATTTCCATGAAGGGGCGCAGAATTTCCTAGCATTATTTAAAAAAAAAACAATGCGAAAATAAATAAAAAAGTTTTTCAACTGGAAGCTGGAAGCAGCATTAAAACTTAAAACGAACAGAAAATATTACATATATAAGGGGGTTCGTATCGTCCACAATAATTTGCTCTTTACGCTAAAATATTTTTGATAATTTCAACTATTAATTCTACAGCCTTTGTGATTCAGGGGTTATTCTTCAAGAATTGGGACAAAATTCAAGCTTTAGTGTAAAGAGCGAGGTATTGAACAGGGGGAGAACCCCTTCATATTATACGTAATAAAAATGTACAAATATAGAAGTTCGCTACGTAATTTAATTCGTAAGTTACGTATATTTATCACTAATGAAAACGTTCATCAAAAAAGTTCTAGTTGCATTTCTAAGTAACCAAAAATGGAAGGCCAACTAGGCCTCCTCCCCCGCCTCTTTTTTTCAAAAATGTCCTATCATAACTATGAGTAAGCCATTAAGCCCCCAAAAAATTGATATACAAATTTCGTTTTAGTTATTCATGTGCGGTGAGCCAAAGTAAAAACATGCATTAATTCAAAAACATTCAGAAATTAAATTAAAAAAACCAGTTTTTTAACTGTAAGTAAGGAGCGACATCAAAACTTAGAACGGGCAGAAATTATTCCGTATGTGAAAGGAGTTGTCCCTTCCTCAACACCTCACTCTTTACGCTAAAGCTTGACTCTGTCACAGTTCTACTTTTTAATACAATAAAAAACCTTGTTAGTATTTAAGGTTAAAAAAAAATGACTCTCTAACTATACTACCTAAGCGTGGATATCTGTTCAAACACGATTCTCAGGCATGGAAAACATAATAATTAGGAAATTAAATAACAATTTTAAAATACTGCATCCCAAAAAATGTCTTCTTACTCGCTTACTCACGCAAGAATCAATCAGGTTTGTAAAAGGCAGAATTATTTATCTCTCCAGAAATTGTCACATATTAAATGTCACAGTTAAGATTTGTCATTTAGAATTAGTTTTTAATGCACGGGCATCAAAAGCCTAGGCTATTTGGCTTCCCTTTTAGAAATAAGACTTTGGGATTATCTGACTGGCTTGTGCTTTCATCATGATAGCATAGGAAAGTCGTTACCTCTCCTTACATTTTAAACTTCATTCTGTGTTTGAAAGTACCAAGGACACGAAAAAATAAAAACCTGTTTTTTTTTAAATTCGTTCAGTGGAAACTTAAACAACCATATACGCCCTAACAAATTAGTAAAACCCAGGAATTCAAATTTTTTTTAAGATAAAAAAAATCACATTTACTTATTTATCATTTACGCTGCTATTTAAATTTAGCGGGCGCCATTTTGAAAATAAGGGAAATGTCTCAAAAATCAGCAAAAAATGAGCAAAAATATATATATAATCACACCTGGACATCGTAAATTTCTTGATACTGCCATAAAACAAACACTGCTATAAATCTAAGCTATGCATTAATATGAATGTTATCAAAATTACTCAAAATTTAAACACTCCAAATTGTTAGCTATATGACTTACCTAAAAAAGTATCTTTGTAAAAAGAACAATTAGGCTATTCTAGTGAGTTGTATGTGTACATAAAAGGGCACATTATTGTGTCCTTTTATATACCTATCAACATATTACTAGTGTCCTTATATTTTTCTGATTCAGACAATGTCACTTTTATAACATAGTGTGGCAACAACAGAAATTAACGCAATGATAAATCTTGACAGCTGTATAACAGGTAAAATGAAAATGGTAGAAAACCCAGGTTTTCAAGTATTAACAATGGAACCAGGAGATGAATCCAGGGGCAAAAATTTTCATTTTAATGCCCTTGGTTCTTTAAGGCTTATACTCCCTGTGCAACTTTAATATGTTATTTTTCTGCAGTCATACGTTATTATTTTTAACTTACTGCAAATTTTGGAAATTTTTTTAAGAGACATTGCTCCTCTGGGGATTATCCATAATATGGTTAAAAGAGCGTTGACTGATATTAGCCCGAGAGCATCAGTAAGGTATTATTACCATGAACTTCATATACTAGCTCCTGCGAGGATAAGTAAATTGTATATTGCTTTGCTTATGTTTATGTATATGTGCATATCAAAGCTGGTAAAGCCATATACAAAACTGATACAAATAAGCATAATAATTAAGCAGATAGTTCTAACTTCACCATTTTTCACTATAATCATCATCACTGATCATTGCGTACGTTCTCTTTGCTTTTAACTTGTTCATCTTTCTTGACTTGTTTGTCTTGCTTGACTTGTTCATCGTACAAAAAATGAACTGTGCATCTATTCAATATTTTGCGGATGCAGCACTACCAAAGCATTCCACGAACAAAGGATTATGGCCCAGAAGTTTCTGGCGATATGAAACAGTTCATCGACAGTCGCTTAAGTGTTACTGAATCCTGAAAGCTCAGAACCACGCGGTCAAGATAATAACAAGGAAGAAACCCCAGGTAAAACCAAGAATCATTTCCTTAGAAAAGAAGAATCCCTCCACCCCAAGGGAGAGCAGCACTGCTGCTTCAGAAATTCTGCAACTTAAAAATGCCGTACAGTGCAGACAACCAGGATCTTGTAAAAAACCAAGAGGATTGTGCACATAGTGCAACATTTTTCGTACCTTGACACGAGACAGTAATCGCTTTTAAAAATTTCACGAAGAGTGAAGCTTTATTTAACAAAATCTTTTGATATGTGATTTTTTTTTTCTAAGTTGGGATGGACAGGGACCAAGTGTCAACACCTGTGAACTTTTCTAAAGAGGAGGGAGTTAAGAGGGGAGATTTTTTAAAACCTTAGTAGTGTTGATAAGGACTTTTTTAACTCGTTTCAAAGGATAAAAAACAGGAGAACTGTTTCTATGTTCAGGTCGGTGACGAATAAAAATCCGTGACAAAAATAGACCAACGTAATGGAATTTTTAGCAAATGAAATATAATTTTTCAACAAAGATAAATAAGACAGCAATATTTATTTTAATCTTCGACCTTATTCTAGGGTTTAAACTCAGGAGCTTACTGTTTCCGCAAGATGGCTCGGAGAACTGCATCAGGGGCCTTTTTCAAGAGTATCGAAATAGCATCGTCTTTCCGTGTTTCAGCCTCACGTATTTCTTCTCTGGACGGCAAGGGAACTTCATCAGAAAAATCATCCAAGTACGAATCTTGGGTAAATTTGTAGAGCACTCCACGATCTTGAAATTGAACTGCGTCTGAAGTTACTAAAAATAAATAATTGGGTCTCAAAGTAGGACATAAATTAAAACTTAAAAGTTTGTGCAGGGAAATGAGATAAATTAAGAAACTTTTCTGCTTGATATAATTTATCAAAAACTTCAAAGAGACATGGGATAATTGAATAGCTTTTAATTTGTAGGTTTCAAAGTAAGACTTTAATAACGCGGCACAAGGATTTCCAAGGCGTGTCTTGTCTTGGGCAAAAGTCTTGTCACCACGCACAAGTCTTGTCAAGAGCTTTAAAGCAACATGGGATAATTGAAGTTTTTAATTTATAGGTTTCAAAGTAAAACCTCGGTAACGCGGCATAAGTGTCACCCTTCTTAAAGGGGCTATCGTTTTGAGAATTGGATTGAACAGGTATTCAATAAGGGCAAATTTATGCATTAAAAACTCACTCAATGCATTTCTGGTGTGCATGTAGTGGAAAATTATAGCTCAATTGTTTCTTAAAACTTTACAACTAGAAAATTTTCTTTGGGATCACTAGTGCCTTATCAGCATGTACCATAAATATTTATGAATTTACACAGACTAAAATTATTGGAGCGAATCATTTGGGTGGGGAAGGGGTGTAAATTATATTCAGAATAATTTGAATTATAACTTATATTTTTTCCGGTTTTGTCACCCAAAACTTTTAATATCATGCACACACTTGACAGTTTAGTACAAAATTTTGTTTCGGTTTTAATGAATGTAATAACCAAAAAAACCCAATTCAAACAAAATTCATTTTGACAATTGCCGTCAAATTTGAGATGGCACTGCTCATGTAAAGAGAATTTTTACCCAAAATCCTTGTAGTTATTTTTCTTTATCAAAAGTTTAATAGAAATATGTAAATTTAGCATCAAATTGCAACTTATTATAATAAAAACCCAAAATACCTCAGGCGATTGTTTAAGCCTTATTTAACCTATTTTCATTTCTATCATCACTACCCGCGACAGTAATTGGCATGTCAATAGCACTAAAAATATTTTTTTTGAATCATTTCAAATAAATTGTAATACCAGCAAGGTCGGATTTGAAGCTTTGACGCCTCTACGCCCAAGCGTTTTGATGCTCCATTTTCGGAAGATTTTTGGGGATAACGGAAGCAATGAACAGAACACAACTGATCAGCCAAAAGTAATGAAAGAGAGTAGCGATACCGAACTCTCTGCTACCATTTTAGGGAGACATCTGACAGTTTATAAGTGACAACGGAATTCCTTTTTTTTTAATCACTTTTATGTGAATAGGTAGCGCGGCGGCTGAGTACACATGGCACTTTGACGGTAAGTCACATCATTCCAGTTTTGGGTAATAAGAAAATCACTGAGTGATAATTTATTGCATCCCCCTGGAATTGTGCGCCTCTAAATCTGGTACTTGTGGGCCTATTAGTAAATCCTAACCTGAATAACAGAGCTCAAATATCTCAGTTTGTTTTGTAGAAGTTAATTTAAATCTTAAAACGAAAGGAAATTAGTTATTGAAAGATACCGAACATAAGAGAGCAAAAAAGATAATCTATGAAAAAACAGAACCTGAAATAAAAAACAATTACAATGAACAATGAGCTCCAGCTTTAAATGACATTGACTTTTAGAAATTACCATAAATAGGGTTGGTGCTGCCCCCTAAACTCTATTAAAGGCTAAAATGTCGCTTGCTCTTTACTAAAGATTTACTGAAATATATAAAATGACCAAAAGTTTTGTTCAGCCGATTTAGTTAAGGGCTGAATAATTGAAAATTAATAACTCACTTTAAGGAGCAATGAATTTAAACTTGCACTTTCCAGTTTACTAAAAAACAAAAGAAAAAAACAAACAAAAAGAAAACAGGAAAATTAATGATCGTGGATGGTCAGTTTGATATACATATACTGATATTCATTCCTTGAAGTTGTAATAATTTTTTATTTGTTAAAATCAAAAAAGTAAAAACACATAAAATATAGTTTGTTTTCAGAAAAGTGCAAATTATGTTCTAGTCTTTAGAAGGCATGGGGTTTGTCAGCTCTACTCATGATAATGTTTGCTTGTTTTGAGTTTGACTCAATTTATTGTAACTTGCATTGGTTTAGGGTTTCGTGTATTTGTTGATAGATATTTGCTGCAATTTTATGCTTTGAAGAATTTTTTACTTTATTTCTGCTCATTTTTGGGTTAATCAAGCTTTAACTTTTCTTTGAAAAATTTGTTTTGCTGAAAATTTTTTTAGATTATTTCGAATTTCTAGTAATTTCTAATCAATGTCTAATAATTTTTTTAAATTATTTCTTTTATATTTGTTATTGACATGTCTTTTTTGTGAAAAAAAAGTAACATATTATATCGTTTGTTTTTTCTATAAGAATCCGCTAGTTTGGTTTGCTATTTGTATGTCTGAGATTCTTTTTCACAGATGTTTAATCCTGACACAAATAGTATTGTTTAGTTCGATTTTATACCTACTGAAGTTGACCTGAAAAATGAAACTTAATATAATTCCCAAAAGATTCTATCTATGCTCTTTGACAACCTGGATACATTTACACTCTTTTGAATTAATTTAATTGTAAGAGCAGAAGTAGGAAAAGCAGTAGCCCCAAAAGTTTCAACTTAATACCCCCATAATTCTTGATATATTGCTGAGGTGTCTTATTGGCAACTATACACATAGTGTCTTTTGATTAAGTTTTAAAGCGTAATGGACCAAATAAATAATTCTGGGGAGTTGACATGCCTATCATCCCTAGAGTACAGTATCCCTATTGTACTCTACTAGAGTGCTGTATCCCTGGATACAGCTTAGTAGCTGTATCCACGCATCACCATTGTTTTCTTCAAAATCCCCTTCAGCACACGCTGAAAATTTAAACTTAATGCAACCAACTGCTCCTGAAGCACTTCTGATATGCCTTTTTGACAACCTGTGTGGGTATAATTGTTTCGGTTTAGTTCCGTGCAGTTTCCCAAATTTTCACCTTAAAACACTCAGTTTTGGTAGCAGGAGTAGTAGCGGTACCAGTAGACTTAATATTAGTAGCCTTAGCTTTAGTGGCAGCAGTAAGAGTAGAAGTAGTAATAATAGCAGCAGTTGTAGCAGTATGAGCAGAAGCAGTAGTATTAGGATTGAGATATTTCCTTTTGGTTATTGCAATGCACCCCCCCCCAACAATTCCTGTTAGTTTCAACTTCAAGCATCAAACTATTCCTAAGACGCTGCTGTTGCACTTTTTTGACAACCTGTACACAGACGGTTTGTTGTGAGTGAGTTCACCAAAAAAAAAAAAAAATTCTTGAAAATTTCACCTTCATATCTTTAGGTATAGTTAGAATAATAGTTACAGTAGTAGTATTGGTATTAATATCAGTAGTATTAATATTAATAGCGACAATACTAGTAGCAGCAGTAGTATTAATGTATTACTTTTACGAGTAGTTGCAACAGAAGTAGTAGTTGAAGTAGTTGCAGTAGTGGTAGTAAATGTATGAGTGATAGAAGTAGCCTATTAGTAGTTGAGTGAACATATTGGATTTTGGTCAGATAATCTTTCCCTTCTAGCATTCTCTAAAAGTTCCTACTTAATACCCAGATCAATTCTTGAGATATGTCCTTTTGACAATTTACATGCATATAGCTCCTTTTGCAGAGGCAGACTTGTCCGAGGGGGGGGGGCAAGTGGGCAATCACCCCCTGAGCCGGGCCATTTTTGGGCCAGTCATTTATTTTTCTACGTACAAGAGTGCACTTGACATAATTTTCAACAAAAGATTCTGCTTGACAATTTTTTAACTGTCTTATTATAGGCCTACGTACAGATTTAGCGTAGATACCAGCATCCTGCCCTAGGAAGAGACGAATACCGCTGTCAAACAGGTTCATTCATGGGCTGAAATTTGACACACATAACCCGAAGGTTGTCACTTGACTCAGGGGTTGTATTTTTGTGTGTCATTTTGTATCCGATTTCTCTACAAGCTAGTAGGAGAGTCAGTACTCAGTACATAATGGAGCGTCAAGGTGTTCTTTTGGAAATCGTTAAATGATAATTTTGCCTTGTTTTCCTATGTAAAAGGATTTCAGCTTAGAAAAAGTATAACATTTCGGCTATCGCGTTCATCACATTTTTTTTTACTTTTGAGAAGATTGACGAGGAAACTAATGGAAAAGTTAAGGAATGAGTGAAAAAACTTATAATGAAGCAAAGAAAAGAACTTTGCAAGGCTGGAAAAGACCTAGAACAGAGAAAGCACTCATTTATACGGAGAGCTAAGGTCAGTAAAACTTTTTGCCACTTTTTTTCAACTAGTGGGTCAGGATTAAAAGTTTTTGGATCTTGGATCAAAAAGCTTGTCAGTCTATTGAGGCTGCGTCCATTATACCATTTCTATTGGCAAGATTCAAGATTCAAGGTCAAACTAGGGGCTTCGGTAACCTTAGCTCGAACAGAGCCCCACTCATTTGAGGTCTGTCGAGTCGACCCTGTGAGTTACTGTTGCATCGGTTTAACTTTTCTTATGGCGTTTTTTTTTTTTTTTTCAGTCTCGGGAGATGAGGCCTGAACATACGACACCTAAAAAGGAAGCTTTTTTTCGTCTGTCATTTTTCACGTTTCGCTTTCATAAAGCCATAAGTCAATGACCGGATTGCGATTTTTTCACAATCCTTGGGTTGTGGACAAATCCTATCAAATCATTGAATATTGATAAAACATAAATTTTGTTTGCTCATGGTATAAAAGTGAGTTCAAATAAAGGTTTAGCTTCATGGCAGCAATTTCTGTGACATTTTACAGAAGTCCTGAGAATTCCAACCTACTTCGGCTGCTTGTGCACCTGGTGTGATACTATGCTTATACAAGCATTCTATTTTGAAGAATAATTTTCCAAAACCGCACGACATTGACTCAGGTTCAACATAGGGTAAGCCAACATCGTCAAATAGTGTGACGCCTTCCAGACCAGTAAAACCAGTAGCGAAGGAATCCACACCATATCGGAACCAAACTGGAAGTGCTAACTCAGACGCAAAGTAAGGTTTTGGTGAGCCACCTTTCCCAGTAAGTGTGTCTATTTCCTACTCTTTATCGCGGAATACGACTCATGCTCAGAAATTAAATTTCGTGAAGTTACATCTGTTCTGCCGGGACCACCTCAAATAGAAAAGCCTAGCTTTGACTTGGCTTCGATTTACTACCGGGATCTTACGACTGGTTCCGTTTAACGATTTTGGGTTACTCTTGAAACTAGAAAAATGGCAGTAAAATAATTTTTCAGCATATACATTGGGTTTCCGACAGAAAGTCGCAGTTCGCTTCTGGGTTCATTAACTTCAGGAATACCCAGGAGAAAGTCCAGGCACATGAAAAGTCGAAAATTTTTATCGCTGAGGCTCGAGCATACACTCAAGCTGAAGACTGCCGAGACTTTAGATGCCTCATTAAAAGCGCTTTGCCCAGAAAACAAAAATAAGAGATGTTGCAAAACATTCATATACGGAACGGCGTTTCCAAGGTCTTGAAAATGTTGGGGAAACACGGATTACCTTTCAAAGCATACGGCAGCCAGGAGAGACTTGAGCTTCAAACAAAGCCGAGAATAAACAAAGGAAACCTCTTTGAGGTCATACTTTTTGCTTTTGAAATATGACGTCCCACTTAAGGAACATCAGGAAAAAGCAATAGAGAATAACAGAAAAAGGAAATCGAACATGGATGTGAGCGAAAAATTAAGAGACGCATGTATAGCTTTTTTTCTGAGACGATGGTCCAGAAAGGGATAAGGAGCATTAGAAACACATGCGGAGAGCTATAGTGATCAAAATCGGTGAAAAAAGGTACATCATCCAAATTGACACGGCTCAGGACGACGGGGTTGTGGATAAGGCTTCTATTGTGTTAAGATATGTGAAAGATTAAGAAATTCAAGAACCGATATTTGCTGTCATACCTGTCCAAGATCCTAATGGCAAGGGTGAGGGGCGAATTTAACGAACTTCATTCTCATATTAAAAACCATATTCCAGATTTGGTTTGCATCTGGTGCTACAGTCGCGTTGTAAACCTTTACATTGTTAATTGCTTCATTACAACAGAAGCGAGGAATATCTTCGGCACAATGAACAGAATTTCATATTTCTTTGCTGAGTTCCGCAAACGAATGGGCCTGAGACTACAACAAGTAGAGAACACAAAAGAAGGACAGTCAAAGTTGAAAAGTTGACAGAAAATCAGGGAAACTCGTTAGAGAGCAAAAAATGTCGCCTATTTGGAGGCTTTCTGGCGACGAATGCCATTGCTTAGATGCAGTGCCCGTTTTGTCCTTTGTTGAAAACAGCAGTTCTTTCGACTCAGAAATTTCATGTGAAGCAGACTCAGTGCTGAGTTATCCTACAGGGTACAAGCAATCCTAACCACTCAGTTGTTTCTTGCTTTATTTGGAGTTATTGGTCCTATTTCAGTTTATCTCCAGACAAAAGGACTAGACTTTTTGATGCCCTGGAAAATGGTTGATAGGGCAAGAAGGGATCTAGACAGCATTTACTTAAAGAAAACACCTCTAAGTTCGTGTCAAAAATCCAGGGTCTTCTAGAGACCACTTCATTGAACCTTGAAATTAACTCAGAGCTACCAGCTTGTTGCGTTGCCAAAAAAAATTTCATACCAGGAGAACCGGCATAAGCTCCTTGACCCGAAGATTCGAAAACTCGATATCGAGTCAATCTGTTCAGTTTAGCATTTGACCAAATAAGAACCAGCCCAAAAAAGATCTTCAGAGAACAAATAGCTCATTTTCGAAGTATATTTCTTACAGTCCAGCAAGTTAAGCCTTGTGCATCGAGGTGAAATTCCATTGGCAGCCCTTCAAAACGGTTGCAGAGATGGCTAAGCTTTTTCATGACGATGGCAGCTCAGAGCTACCAGCTTGTCACAATGCCAAGAAAAAGTGCATACCAGCAGAAACGGCATAAGTTCCTCGACCTGAAGATTCTAAACCTCGATATCGATTCAATGCGTTCAAGTTAGTTTTTGACCAAATAAGAACCAGCCAAAAAAAAAGATCTTCAGAGGACAAATAGCTTATTTTCGACGTATATTTCGTGCAACCCACTAAGTTCAGCCTTGTGCGTCGAGGTAGAATTCCATAGTCTTTCCTTCAAAACGTTGCAGAGATGGCAGAGGTTTCTCACGACGATCTGAGGTCAAAACTGAAAAGCTTTACCTCAGTTTACGACAAAATAATTAGCGTGGGTCGTAAAAATAGCCGGGATAGACCTGGTGCTGAGTATGACGATGAACTTAAACTTGGAGCTGAATGTGGAGGGGCTAATTTGCCAGACACAACTTCCAGAAGTTCATGCAACAACTA
Source organism: Artemia franciscana (assembly GCF_032884065.1). Lineage (NCBI taxonomy): Eukaryota > Metazoa > Arthropoda > Branchiopoda > Anostraca > Artemiidae > Artemia > Artemia franciscana. Next base: position 48,670,124 of record NC_088866.1, on the reverse strand, counting down.
TATAATTCGCGCGTATCGGCTGCTATTAAGGCAAAATGTGTGCTAAGTCAGTTGTGAAAGATCCTTCAACAAACTGAAGCTGATTAAGACAAGAATTATAACTACAATATCAGATGATATCCTGGAAACATTCAGTTGATGTCATTTGAGTGGGAGCTGCTTGATTCAGTGAAGTCTGAAGATGTTTTTGAAGACGTGAAAAGAGATTCGAAAACTTAATAATCATTTTTTTCAGTGCAGTATTTTTTGCCTTTTTTAGTCCAGTTATTTTGTTTTGCATTTGATCAAAGTAGACATTTTGTGTTCTGATGGAAAGTCAAAAAGCTCTGAGCGGCATTAAACATCCTTCTAAAGACGAAAAATACCGCAAATGTTCTTCGGCCCAGATTTCCATGATGCAGGACAAAAGTTGAAAATATTATACAGCTGAAAATACAATACCGCTCTCCCTTTATGTGGAAACCGGAACAATACCGAGCACTACCGAATATCAGGGAGATCTGGCCAATAAAATTAGAGGTATCTGTCTTCTTCCTACTGTAGGCTTACTTCTTCGCTTACCGGGTAGTACCGATTTGCCTTGGGGGGTAAATTTTGGCGCCAATGACGCGGAGTGCAATTTCTACTCCTTCTTCAAGGCTTTTTCTGATTAAACACAAAACAACAATACAAATTCTTTCTATAAGGAGGGTCATAGCTAGGGCCGCATAACCCAAATGCCCCCTTATATTTTTCTCCCAGTTCGCCTCTGGTCTTCTGATTTAGATCAAATTTCCCCTCAATATATTGAAAGGAGTAGTGTCATAGTAGTAGTAACAATAATAGTGGTAGCTGTAGCAACGGTGGTAGTTGTAGTAGTAGCGGATGCATGCAAATATTACCTTTTTGATCATATCCTTATCATTTCCAGAAACTTTCAAATTAGTATACCCAGTCACTCCTGAGTTACACCCTTTTGGCTATCAGTATAGACATAACGTATTTCGAGTTATTTCAGGAGCTCTCCTCAGTATTCTCCGAAAGAGTCTCCTGAATGCCCTTCCACGTCTTGGAAATTAAAGTTTAAACATGCTTATATTCGTCAACAACATATACCATACTTTATCTAAACGATTAAAAAATTGCCTAACGTACAAACTTTGTCCTGAGGATATTAGGAGAGGTTGACATACTCATAGAAATAATTACTGGACCTTTCAACAAAGCTGAAAAACAGCTCTCTTGTTTTGGGGAATGATAGGCTTGTGAGGGGGGGGGCGTATGGTTGCCATCTATTTACTTTTGATTCTTAAAAAAGACACTAGGACTTGCAACTTTCAATCAAATTCGCCCCGTCTGATCCGAAGTTTAAATAACCACTCGTTCCATAGAAAGGTTATGCCCTGGAGCATAGCTTAAAGTCCTTTTCCTTGAGCTTTGGGTGGTTGTGTTGACTCTTAAAAGGGAACTAGAACATTACATTTCCAATAGAATGAATCTCTTTAAAGTTCACACAACCACCTCTTACAAAGTTGACTCTTAAAAGGGAACTAGAACATTACATTTCCAATAGAATGAATCTCTTTAAAGTTCACACAACCACCTCTTTAATAAAACCTTATACACCCTTCGATCACTTTGAAAAAAGCGAATTCGATCTCTTAAAAAGCGAACTAGAACTTCTGATTTTCAATCCAAAGAGCCCCCTTCGAAGTTTGTATGACCTCCTTTTCCACAAGAACCTTGGAATCCCCCAGGGCAAAACTAGCGACCCTTGCCCTGATGGTCTGGGGGGGGGGTATCATCTTCAATGACAAATTTTCTGGACCTTTTAACTACACTGAACAAATAGCTTTCTCAAAATTTTGTTGGATATGTTTGGGGAAAGGATGGGCATGGGCTGGTACTCCAATCAGTTTTGACTATTAAAAAGAACGCTAAAACTTTCAATTTCCAATCGATTGAGGCCCTTTCGAACTTTCTACAACTACCCCTCTGAAGTGCACTGGTCTAAAAGAAAATATATATTGTGCCCATGTCGCTCTTTACTTAGGAAGTGCTGCTGCGCTGCCTAGGATTAACTTCTACTACTCCTAATAACTCTCTGCAGCACCAAACCGCCTGAGGCCAAAATAGCTACAAAAGCTCCTCCTCCAACCTAATCTATTGAAGCCCTCCGTCTTTTCACCCTCCCAGGAAGTTCCCACTTCCTTTAAGTCTTTATTTATAACATCCTCCCAACCCAGACGAGGACGACCTGCTTTCCCTGTAGTCCCACACGGTTGGCCAAAAAAGACAATCTTTGAAAATCTGTCATCCTTCATCCGCAGAACGTGCCTAGTCATCTCAACCTTTCTTTCATTATAGCCCTAAAAAGCGGGATTGAACCACATTTTTCGTACAAACTACTGTTTGAAATACTGTCAGTCAGCCGGGAACCCAGAACAATCCGTAGGCAATTTCTCTGGAAAATATCCAGTAAATTGTCATCTGCTTTTCGGAGCGCCCATGCTTCAGAGCCATATTTGACCACTGTCATCACTGTAGATTCCAATATTCTAATCTTGGTTTGCAGACTTATCTTTCTATTCTTTCAAACTTTTCTTAACTGCGAAAAGACACCCTGAGCCTTAGCTATTCTACTTTTAACATCTTCATTGCTCCCACCGTCATTACTAATAATACTACCAAGGTAAGTGAAGCTTCCAACCTGATCAATCTTTTCGTTACCCAATGTAACCTTTTCATCTTCACTTATTCCTAGCCTTAGTGACTTAGTCTTTTTAACATTAATTTTCAAGCCTATTCTAGCACCATGAATTCGCAAAACCTCTAAAAATTCGTTCAATTTGCTCATACTTTCATCTATTAAATCCTAAAATAAATCATAACACCTTCAACTGGGGAGAGCAGGGGCCATAAGACAGTTACAACGAAATCGGATTGTTTGAATCGGTTATTTAGAAACTTAGACGACGAGATGTATGCAGTTTTGATTACCAGTGGGCGAAAAGCTAAAAAATAATAAACGCGGGGAAAATTTTATAAAAATAAGCTAAAACCAAACAGCTTAAGAAACTATAGCTTTCCTTTGAAGGTGAATTTGTCTTAGGGACTCGAAAGATTGTTAATGCACGAACATTTACGAATGAAAACTTTATCAGATTTAGGCTAACATTTTTGCTTATTTACCTTCATGGTTCATCATGACAACACTGACAAAAATGTAGTGCTTCCGTAAAAACTTTATAATTACATAGTAGCTGAAAGAAAGCCATTGTAAATTGAAATGTTTAGAAATAAATAGACCAAATGTGGATCAATGGGATTGGGGGAAGATACTTCTTTTTTCTTTGCCCTTAGTACTTAAAAAGAAACTGGGGTGTTTATGAGAGGGAGCATAGAGTGATGCTAAGAACAGGAGGAGCCTTCATAGTTTTGCCTTAGGCAGATTTGTCCTGTGGCAGGCAGCTTTTTCTCGCTTCTCTTTAGTACTACAGACTGTTTCTGTGCCACCCTTCTGCGCAGTGCTACATCTTTCTTGTGGTCATCGTCCTGTATAATGCTGCTTCTGTAGAGTTTCTGAGGATTTACACTCAGAGATTTAGAGAAGGAAATAGCTTCAGCATCAATATTAGCTAAATTAATATCCCACTAGGATCACAAACAATCGATACTTTTTCCCTTCTATCTTTTCTCATCTAATGCAAACAGCGCATCCATATCGTCGGTAAAGATCCCCTTGCATCTGTCTCTCATTGTTATAATTAGGGATACAGTATTTATCAGGATAAATCCCTGAGATTTACTGTTGGAGACTCTTAGCCTTCAGACTAGCGTATGGATAAGGTTGTCATGGAATCAGCTTCCTTGCAGAAACGTATTATACACTCATTTGATTCTACTGGGACAACGAACTCATCTTAATCTCATAAATGAAGCTCAAATCTCCATGGCAAGATATAAACAAAATTTTAAATTAGTCGCAGTCGGTGACTGCGCAGTCGGTAAACACTTATTGAAGAGGATTCTCTCTTATATTGGGTCTCCAGTGGCCTTAGCAATTAAAAATCCGGTGGCAGTTTGCTAATTTCAGTAGGGAAAGGCATCCAAAGAAGGAACAGTGGCTTGCTAAAGAACAAGAGCTGGGGCGAGTTCCAAGTATTGGGGCCTCTGTCAAATTTTATCTTGCTATTTTCCTCGTTTAAAACAACCATATAGCAAAAGTTTTAAATTTTCTGACGTTAGGTTTTCAGCTTTTGGGGGAAAGAAGTAGAGGCACAACATCAACAAAGAATTTTACCCTTTTCATTCTTTCATCAATACAATCTTAGCACTGCCTGGAACTGAGCAATATTTCAAAGTGGCACTGCTAAATAATAGGAGGTAGGGTAACCTGAAAGCTAATCTTCAGTAGTAAAATCTTATATTTGTGCAATATTTCGAGTAAGATCAGATACGATTATTTTTCTAAAATAACCCTCACAAGGAAATACTTCCAAACTTGGACAACAAGGGGAAGAATTATAAGCAATTCCAAAAAAATGAGAAATTTATATAGAATTTGGATCTGTCCTGATAATACAAATAAATTAAAATGTCAGTCGGTCAATAAAAAATGCAAAAAAAAGATGAAGACAAAAATAAATGTTAAGCCCACAAAAACAGAACGCGAGAGGTAATAAAAGAAAAAAATATAGTAGTACATAACAAACCTACTATATAGTCTATAATAAGTTTTTAATAATACGCCTACTAATAAGCCTATAGTAAACCTACTAACAGGTTTCAATCAAACAGTTCGTGGTAATCAAACAGTTCGTGGTAACGAACTGTAGTAAGGAGCGACCCGGCGCAATAGTAACTAAAGCTCTAAAAAAAGGAGTTTTTATGCCAATAGTTACATGAAAAGAATCGCATTTTAATGCTGATTTTAAATATATAAGTTTCATCAAGATTAGTCTTACCCGTCAAAAGTTACGAGCCTGAGAAGATTTGCCTCACTTTAAAAAATAGGGGGAAATACCCCCCTAAAAGTCATACGATCTTAACAAAAATCACACCATCAAATATCTACAAAAACGTGGAATTTAGCGCTTTTTGCCAGAAGACAAATCATGGATGCGTGTTTATTTATTTATTTTTTTTTCCAGGGGTGATTGTATCGACTGAGTGGTCCTAGAATGTCACAAAAGGGCTCATTCTAACGGAAATTAAAAGTTCTAGTGCCCTTTTTAAGTAACCAAAAAAATTGGAGGGCACCTAGGCCCCCTCCACGCTCATTTTTTCCCCAAAGTCACCGGATCAAAATTCTGAGATAGCCATTTAATTCACCATAGTCGAATAACCTAATAACTATGTCTTTGGGGACGACTTACTCCCCCGCAGTCGCCGTGGGAGGGGCCGCAAGATACAAATTTTTACCTGTGTTTACACATAGTAATGGTTACTGGAAAGTGTACAGACGTTTTCAGGGGGATTTTTTGGTTTGGGGGAGAGTTGAAGGGGGGTTACGTGGGAGGGTCTTTCAATGGAGGAATATTTTATTGGGAAAGAGACTTTCGATGGAGGGGGCGCAGGATTTTCAGTTTTCATTCAGAGTTCAAGGAGTTAACAACAAAACCAGAGTTCATTTCTTTCGGATAACATCCATGCTTACATTTAGACAAATTGTGTAACTAACTAGTTTAAACCAAGATTGAAATAACGTTTCTCTCCCGCGTGGCTTTGAGCCAATATTGTGATTTTTTTCGAATGGTGAAAAAAAGTCTTATTGCTAACCAACGCTACTGGATCAAATCAAGGAGTAATAAAGGTTTTACATTCTGCACTTTGATAAGTTTATAAGGGTGTAAATGGCAGTCCAAGCACGAGAGGCCGAGAAAATGCAAAGTGCCCAGTTCTTGCAAGAAATTAATTTTAAACTGGATTTATTACCGGTGCTTTCGCAGAAAGTTAATACGATTCCTGAACTTTCGGATAGCATTGATGCCATACAAGTACAGTTAAGTAACATTATTACGCAGTTATCTAACAATGCTAAGACAAATGATGAAATTGAAAAAGAGCTGGAATATGTGAAATCTAACCTAGCAGTCTCTTATGAACGAGCCAACAAGCTCGAAGCAGAGCAGAAAAGAACGAATTTAATCTTCTATAATTACACCCCTCAACAACTCGGCGATTATACTCTGAAGCAAGAAATAACGGGGCTATTCAATCGTACCATGCCGTCTCCCGGAATAAATCGAAGTGATATACGTGACATTTATAGATTGAAATCAGGGCCGATAGTAGTAAAGCTAAACTCGGTTGAAATCAGAGACTATATTTTAAGAAACAGCTCCGTATTAAGAAGGTTTGGCTTATCGGTGGCCCCGAATTTCACAGCTATACAAAGGGAGGCCCGTAAACATTTAAAGGAAATGTTGACTACTGCGCAAAATGATGGCCGTGATGCAAAATTACGAGCTGACAAACTATTCATCGAAGGCCGAATATTCAGGTATGATGGAAATTCAATAGTCGAGATTAAGCATAATTTGAAGCCAGTACAAAATTCTGGTCCACCCTTTAGTGCTAGGCTCCCAAATGATCCCAATAATATTCCGATGAGGCTAGTTATTGATGCCAGTGATAGTGATACTCAGACATTAGTACCATCGACCAGCACTCCTCAGGCAGTTTCGACAGCTAAAAGACCTGCTAGTGCTATTGTCAGCCCAAATGACTTGTTTCGACCAGGTACTCGTAATGTAGCACCCAAAGGAAGCCATTCGCCAAGAAAGAAGTTTAATGAAAGACATCGTGGTGGTTTTTATCGTGATTTTTATGACAATAAACACCGAAGTGAGTTAGCGGATATAAATAACCGCACTCGTGAGTATTATCATGTTGCCTTTCCCCCGACTAAGACTAGTAACGAGCAATCTCAACCAAAGGCTAGTGATGTTAACGTGCTAACAGAAGGCGTAGAAACATAGGATATAGAGGGCCATATACTGAGTCTAGTGTCATGGAACATACAAGGATTACGTGATAAGTTGACCTATTTATATGACGATTTATTTTCGTTTGATGTGATTTCGCTTATTGAAACATGGAACGATTGTTCTCCTATATCATCTCTCCCCGGGTATTTCGTTGAACAGACCGTGCGTAATGTAGCAAGAAATAATAGACATTATGGAGGCATTTTGGTTTTGGTTAAAGCATATGCTATTGACGGCTATGAGAGAATTAGTAGTAGATCTGAAAACTTGCTTTGGCTGTCTATTTATTTGAAATGTGGGAAGCAATTAATTTTGGGTGTAGTGTATATACCTCCACAGAATAGTTCGTACAATCGAGAAAATACTTGGGAAATTTTAGGAGAAGAATTTTCGTTAATACAAGAAAGTTATAAAGATCTGGATTGTGTGTTAATGGGATATTTCAATGCTTATACCGGCCTGGAGGCTGAGATCCCAGATGTGTTGATCCCAGATTTAGGTGATTTTGTCCCAATTTGTTGTAGAATACCACGAAGCAACGAGGATGAAAAAAGAAAAATAAATGTATGGGGAAGAAAGCTCCTGGCGTTTTGTGGGGAACATGGTCTCATGATTGCGAATGGTAGGTTTGGGAATGATAAGGGTAGGGGAGAGTTCACTTGCCTTTCGGGTCCAACTCCAAGTGTTGTAGATTATGTGCTAATTAATGCGCAATTTGTACCTGAATCAATAAATATGGGAGTATTAGATTTAGTTGGATCTGATCATAGAGCTATTATGCTTGAGGTGAAGATTGGGCAGTTTGTGAACCACGGTTCACGAGTAAGAAATTTCTATAATGCGGATTATAGAAAAATAGGTTTAGAAAAACGAATTAGAAATGATTTAACAGATAAAGTTATTGAGGCATTTAGAAGGGAGCTCTTGGACTCGCATGTAAAAAATAAGTTGAAAGCGTTAGAAGACAATGAAAAAGATGCACATAGTGCAATTATGCTGTTAAATGAAATAATGGGCAGTTGTGCAGAATCATGTGGCCTGACTAAAAAATTAAAAAAGAATGAGGGATATTTTGACTTGGATTGCAAGTTAATGAAAGAAAAAGCAAAATATTTATTAAATCGTTTGAATGAATTTGATAGCGCGGAAGATCAAAGTCTAAAATTGGCTAAATATAAAGATAAAAGAAGAGAATATAAAAGTTTAATAAAAAGAAAAAAAAAGAGTACGAGAATAAGAAGAAACTGGATATAGCTGATGATTTTAGAAATAAAGATTTTAAAAAGTTTTGGGGCTATATAAGGAATGATAGTGGAAGGAGAAATGTTAATACCCAGGCTGTTCCGGAAGCTGATTCATGGCCTGATTACCTAAATAATTTAGAAGGTGTTTGTGCAGATCTTCAGGAGGTAGCGTATACCCCAGAGATGGTTATTTATCCCATGAGAGAACATGATTACGATTTAGTGGGTGATGTAAATGGCCAAGAGATTAAGTCAATATTTAAGAATTTAAAAGGTGGTACTGCTGCGGGTGTTGATGGTATACCGATATTGTTATTTAAGAATTTTCTTTCCATTTTGATGCCGATAATTGTTCTTCTTTGTAATAAGGTGTTAAGGTCAGCGGAATGGCCAAGCGCTTGGAAGACATCATTGTTTATACCACTTTTTAAGAGAGGAAACCCGAAGGCTCATGAAAATTATCGTTTAATAGCACTTGTCCCTGCTTTTAGTAAGGTTTTGGAGAAAATATTAGATACCAGGCTTTCCAATTGGTTAAATAAAAATAATTTAATACATGAGGAACAAGGAGGTTTCAGGACAGGGTATGGGACGATAGATACTGTGTTTATTTTAAAGGCATTAATAGATAAATATGGAAAGGGTAAAACTTGTCTTTATGTGGGATTTCTGGATCTCCATAAGGCTTTTGATAGTGTCGACAGAGAGTTATTGAAGGATGCCATGCTAAATATTGGCCTTCCCCATTCATTTGTTAGATTGATAGTGAGCATGTATACTTGTGTGAGTGGAATCATTCAAGTTGGTAATAGGTTTTCGAAGCTTTTTGATATTAAGCGGGGAGTAAAACAGTGCAGCACCCTTTCACCTAAGTTGTTTAATATTTTTATTAATGATGTTGTTAATTTTCTAGAGAATAGATGGACTCCGAAAGTTAGCCTAGGGGCTCAAAAACTATCTCTCTTATTATTTGCAGATGATATCGCTTTGGTGGCTAATAAACCGCAAGATCTACAGACTCTTTTGAATCTCATAGAAGAATATTTGCATATAAAAAAGTTAAGGCTGAATACTGAAAAGAGCGAAGTTGTTTTTTTTAAAAAAAGGAAGGTTGGGGACGATGAAAAATATACATTTAAATTTAATAATAAGGAACTATTTATAAGTAAAAGAATAAAATATTTAGGCTTTATCTTATCGGAAAATGGAAGCCTAAGGAGTCATGTTGATGAAATAATTAAGAGAGGTAGGGTGGCCATGTCAGCTATATTTAGAAACCCGACGATAATGGGGATCAAAAACCTAAAAATGCATAAAAGAATATTTAACACAAAAATTTTACCCGTGATAGAATATGGAGCAGAGATATGGGGTGAAGAAACGGTGCAGCAACTGGAGTCCCTTCAGCTCCAGTATTATAAAAGAGTGTTTGGCCTACATCAGAGAACTCATTCACAGATTCTGAAATGTGATATGGGCCTGTTTTCTTTAAAGCTACGTAGATATATTTTAATGCTTAGATTCTGGTTGAAGTTAACTAAGAGTAATGAAGATAGACTAGTAAGAGTGGCATATGAAGAGATGTTGAAATGTGGCTTAAAAACCTCGTGGCCATCCCAAATTAAATCATTACTAGAAAAAGTAGGAATGCCTTATTTATGGAATAATGGTCTTTGCTCTCATGATGTACCAACAAATTTAGAAAGCCAGGTACGATTTATATTAGAGAGTCAGGAAATTCAGCACTGTCAGGCCTTGGTTTTAGATTCTACAACTCTACAAAATTATAATCAGGCAAAATCTAGTTTAGGAGAGGAGGTTTATTTTAAGTTTAATTTACCGGCTATGACTCTACGTCATTGTGTTCAGCTTAGGGCGAACTGTCTTCCAATCCAGAACAGGCAAAAACGTTCGACAAGAAAAAATTATGGTCCTGATAGGCGGTATGTTTGTCCCCTTTGCAAAGATGAGGATAAAGACTTGGATCATTTTCTCCGAAAATGCCCGGTGCTCTTGGATTTACGGGAAATTTATTTGCATGGAATTTATTTGATGCTTCCGGGTATTCTACAAAATAGTAACCCGACCACAATATTTCGAGTGGGAGTATATATAGATAAATCTTTAATAAGAAGAAAAAGTTTTATATGATTAATTTCTTTTGTAGTTGGATTAGGTACTTTTTGCGTTGAATTCTGTTTTTTTGTGCGTGTTCGTACTGTTGTTAATTTCCTTGGTTGTTTGTTATTTATTTATATTTTTGTGTGTATATGGCCCACGGGTTTTTGAAATACACTATCTATCTATCTATTAGGGGTTTACCTCCTCGCAATACCTCGCTCTTTACACTAAAGTATTTTTAGTAGTTTCAACTATTTATTCTATGGCCTTTGTGATTCATGGGTCATTCTTAAGCAATTGGGACAAAATTTAAGCTTTAGTGCAAAGAACGAGGTATCAACGAGGGGTGAGCCCCCTCATATAAGCAATAAAAACATACGAATATAGAAGTTCGCAACGTAAGTTAGTTCGTAAGTTACGTATATTTTTTACTTATGAATACGTTCGTAAGAAATTAAAAGTTATAGTTGCCTTTTTAAGTAATCAAAAAATTGGAGGGCAACTAGGCCTCTTCTCTCGCTCCTTTTTTTTCAAAATCTTCCGATTAACCTATGAAAAATTCATTTAGCCCAAAACAAAATTAATATGAAAATTTCGTTTTAATTATTTATGCGTGGAGAGCCAAGATAAAAAATGCATTAATTAAAAGACGTCCAGAAATTAAACAAAAAAAAGTTTTTTTTAAATGAGAGTAAGGAGCGACATCAACAATTACTCCGTATATAGGGGCTGCTTCCTCATCAACGTCTCGCTCTTTACGCTAAAGTTTTTTACTGTTTTAAAAAGTAGAGTTGAGAGAAAGAGCCAAACTTTAGCGTAAAGAGCGGGACGTTGATGAGGAAGCAGCCCCTTTCATATACGAAGTAATTTTTGTTCGTTTTAAGTTTTAATGTCACTCCTTACTTTCATTTAAAAAAAACGTTTTTTGTTTTGTTTTCACATTATTAAATCAAGAAATACAAATTGCCTTTGTTCATATCCCTCTGTGAGGCTCATTTTGTCAGACTCATCTCAAGTCACTGTCAGACTCATTTTGGATATTTTTATCGGTAATCTGGGTCTAATCAGGGATTGCGGAAAGAAAAAAATAGAAAACAAAAGATGAGTCAGGGCCGTAACCAGGATTTTTTTTGGGGGGAGAAGGGTTTACAAAAGCATTTTTAGGGGGGTTACAAAAACTTTAAAAAACACATAAAAAAATTTGCTTATATTCATTTTAATTTCGTTTTTACGAATCGGACATTTTTTGAGGGTGGGGGTGGGGGGAACCCCTCTAACCCTCTGTATGGATACGGCTTTGGAATTAGTGCATACTTGCATCTTTAAATTAATATTTAAACATGAATCTCAAACAGTTCGTGGTAACGAACTGTAGTAAGGAGCGACCCGGCTCAATAGTAACCAAAACTCAAAAAAATGGAATTTTGATACCAATAGCTACATCAAAAAGAACCGCATTTTAATGTTGATTTTAAATGTATAAGTTTCATCAAGTTTAGTCATACCCATCAAAAGTTACGAGCCTGAGAAAATTTGCTTTATTTAGAAAATAGAGGGAAACACCCCCTAAAAGTCATAGAATCTTAACGAAAATCACACCATCAGATTCAGCGTATCAGAGAACCCTATTGTAGAAGTTTCAAGCTCCTATCTACGAAAATGAGGAATTTTGTATTTTTTGCTAAAAGGCAGATCACGGATGCGTGTTTATTTGTTTGTTTGTTTCTTTTGTTTTGTTTTTTTTCCAGGGGTGATCGTATCGACCTAGTGGTTCTAGAATGTGTCGATTGGGTTCATTCTAACGGAAATGAAAAGTTCTAGTGCCCTTTCTAAGTGACCAAAAAATTGGAGGGCACCTAGGCCCCCTCCCACGCTAATTATTTTCCTAAAGTCAACGGATCAAAATTATGAGATAGCCATTTTATTCAGCGTAGTCGAAAAACCTTATAATTATGTCTTTGGGGACAAGTTACTCCCCTACAGTCCCCGTGGGAGGGGCTAAAATTTACAAACTTTGACCAGTGCTTACATATAGTAATGGTTATTGGGAAGTGTACAGACGTTTTCAGGGGGATTCTTTGGTTGGGGGAGGGGTTGCCAAGAGGGGATACATTGGGGGAACTTTCCATCGAGGAATTTGTCATGGGTGAAGAAAATTTCCATGAAGGGAGCGCAGGATTTTCTAGCATTATTAAAAAAACAATGAAAAAATAAATATGAACAGTTTTTTCAACTGGAAGTAAGGAGCAGCATTAAAACTTAAAACAAACAGAAATTATTACGCATATGAGGGGCTCACCTCCTCCTAATACCTCGCTGTTTACGCTAAAATATTTTAGTGATTTCAACTATTTATTCTACGGCTTTTGTGATTCAGGGGTCATTCTTAATGAATTGGGACAAAATTTAATCTTTAGCGTAAAGAGCGAGGTACTGACGAGGGGGTGAACCCTTCATATATGTAATAAAAACATGAGATTACAAAAGTTCGTTACGTAAGCTAATTTATAAATTACATTTATCTTTTACTAATAAAAACATTCGTAAAAAATCAAAAGTTCTAGTTACCTTTCTAAGTAACCAAAAAATTGCAGGGCAACTAGGCTTCCTCCACCGTTCCCTTTTTTCTCAAAATCATTCGATCAAAACTACGAGAAAGCCATTTAGCCAAAAAACAAGAGCTAAGAGCTCATATGGCACTTGTGATGAGGCGAGAAGAGCTAAGAGCCAAGAGATCATATGGTATGAGCTCTAACAAAATTATATGAATCAATAGATTGATTTAAAAAGGAAAATAAGAGGCTTAATGCCGGTCAGGATTTCAAATAAGAGCTCTGACTCACGATGTCCTTCTAAATATCAAAATTCATTAAGATCCGATCACCCTCGTAAGTTATAAATGCCTCATTTTTTCTAATTTTTCCTCTCCATTTAGCCCCTCAGATGGTCGAATCTGGGAAACGACTTTATCAAGTCAAATTGTGCACCTCCCTGACACGCCTACCGATTTTCATCGTCCTAGCACGTCCAGAAGCACCAAACTCGCCAAATCACTGAACCCCTCCCCCCAACTCCTCCAAAGAGAGCGAATTCACTACGATTCTGTCAATCACGTATCAAGGACATTTGTTTATTCTATCCACCAAGCTTCATCCCGATTCCTCCACTCCAAGTGTTTTTCCAAGATATTCCCCTCCAACTCCCCCCGATGTCAAAAGATCTGGTCGGGATTTGAAATAAGAGCTCTGAGACATGAATTCCTTCTAAAAATCAAATTTCATTAAGATCCGATCATCTATTCGTAAGATAAAAATACCCCAATTTTCACATTTTCCAAGAATTCTGGTTTCCCCCTCCAACTCCCCCCAATGTCACAGGATCTGGTCGGAACTTAAAATTAGAACTTTAAAGCAAACGATCCTTCTAAATATCAAATTTCATTAAGATCTGGTCACCCTTTCATAAGTTACAAATACCTCAATTTTCAAAATTACCCTTCCCCCCAGTTCCACCAAAGAGAGCAGATCCGGTCCGGTTATGTCAGTCAAGTATCTTAGACAGGTTTCCATTCTTCCCATCCAGTTTCATCCAGATCTCACCACTTTAAGTATTTTCTAACATTTCCGGTCTCCCCAACTGCCCCCCCCCAATTACGCTTGATCCGGTTGAGATTTATAATAAGCGATCTGAGTTACGAGGTCCTTTTAAATATGAAGTTTCATGAAGATCCGATCACTCCTTCGCAAGTTAAAAATACGTATTTTTTTCTTATTTTTCAGAATTACCCCCCCCCCCCAATAGAGCGGATCCGTTCCAATTATTTAAATCACGCGTGTAAGACTTCTGCTTATTTTTCCCACCAAATTTCATCCCGATCCCTCCAATCTAAGCGTTTTCCATGATTTTAGGTTCCCCCACCCCAAACTTCTCCCAATGTCACCAGATCCGGTCAGAATTAAAAATAAGAGCTATGAGACACGATATCCTTCTAAATGTCAAATTTCATTGAGATCCGATCACCCGTTCGTAAGTTACAAATACCTCATTTTTTCTGATTTTTCAGAATTAACCCCTCCCCCAACTACCCCAAAGAGAGCGGATCCGTTCCGGTTATGTCAATCATGTATCTAGGACTTGTGCTCACTTTTCCCACCAAGTTTGATCCCGATCCCTCCACTCTATGTGTTTTCCAAGTTTTAGGTTTCCCCCACCCAAATCCCCCCAAATGTCACCAGATCCGGTCGGGATAGAGCTCTAAGACACGATATCCTTCTAAAAATCAAATTTCATTGAGATCCCATCACCCGTTCGTAAGTTAAAAATACCTCATTTTTTTCTAATTTTTAAGAATTACTCCCCCCCCCCAACTACCCCATAGAGAGCGAATCAGTTCCGATTATGTCAATCATGTTTCTGGGACTTGGTTTTATTTTTCCCATTAAGTTTCATCCCGATCCTCCACTCTAAGTGTTTTCCAAGATTTTAGGTTTCCCCCTCCAACTCCCCCCAATGTCATCCGGGATTTAAAATCCCTCCGCAATCCCTCCCTCTTTACGCTAAAGTTCGATTGTTTGCCACAATTCTACTTTTTAAAACAATTAAAAACTTTAGCGTAAAGAGTGAGGGATTGCGGAGGGGACAACCCATTTCATATACGGAGTAATTTCTGTTGGTTTTAAGTTTTAATGTCGCTTCTTACTTTCAGTTAAAAACTAGTTTTCTATTTAATATTTAACAAGTACCAAATAAACTAAAACCAATGCAACTGAAGTAAATACAGATATTCGAGAACAGAGATCACTAGCTTTCAGAATCCACGTACCTGTTCACTATGTAGAGCCCACCAAGCGTGGCGACAATGTTCCAAACGTGACAGAACTATGCCACAGGTGGTGGAAGTGTGCGATATGCACAGCAGTCCAAGATGTTCTCAAGGAGACAAAAAGTAAGACAACTCTTGTCTATGAAGAATCCTTTGAGTCAACCAATCTCTTTCTTTCCATAAACCAATCTTTACCAATAAAAACAAAATTCTCTCGAGACTATCTACCTTTAACATGATATACAAAACAAAGCTATTAAAGGAAATAGACATTCATCTCCCATGTCCCATAAGGTCTATCAACAATGCATCTTTCTTAATAGGTTTTGGAACTGGAAGCAATTTCCTTAGTCAAAGCTGTTCTGTTTGTATAAGGGAGTAATCTACCGTCTTAAATAGTGTAGTAGTGGTCATACGTTTTCTAAACTTTAGGAAGCTTGGGCACAAATCGGGGAGAATAGATTTCGTCTTTTCGTACTCGCATATGCGACGATTAAAAGATTCCTAGACCGCCTCTCGATTATTATTTTCTTTTTTAGTAGACATTCTCTTTTTTAGTAGACGATCAGAAAAGACCACGCCTTATTGTCCTTTCGAACCAATAAGTGATTCAGAAATAGTAACCGGGTATTGCTTGAATACTAGCCCATAGTTCCCACTACTGCGATTCCGCGCAAAATCCTGCGACATGCGACAAATGACACAAACCGTGCGACAAACGACGCAAAACCATCGGTTTCGCTGCAATGTCGGATGCATTAAATAATTTCAACTCATACGACAAATCGCATGTGTTTTTCTGATTAAAAAAAAAGTCATAACCAAAGTCAAGGAGCTGATTGAACAGCTAGTTAGGTGTTTCTAGAGTTTGTTGCAGCGACGCAAAAGTCTGCATTTCTTTGTGAACCTCAATCCGATTCTGTCGTACGTCTGTTCCGTCAGAAAAAAAATCGTATCGGGATTGACGCAGCAGTGGGAACCAGGGGTAGGTTGAATTGAAAAAAAAAGTGACTTTCAAAATTAGCACAACTAACGCGATTCACTTTTACATGTTATTGTCCAAAAAGTTAAGACTCTTAATAAGGCTATTTGTCAATTAATACGAACCACTATACCAAGTGACAGGCTTTATAAAAGCTCAGTTTGTTGATGATAAGATAAAATGATTTTAAAAATGCATCAGGTGAAATTGAAAAAATAAACCGTATCGTTGTATCGTAAAATTGTATTGCTACGTTGATTTCCGAATTTGAATGTTTAAATGTGAGTTGCCCTTTTTTTGTGTCTAGTGTTGAGGTGTTTTATCGTCATTTTCTTCCTTTTTGTTTTTTTCTCGTATTTTTATGTTTTAACCAAGTTTTCCTTTTTCTCCTTTCTTTCATTTTGTTACCGTTGATAGAGAGCTCCAAATCTGAAGCCAAAATTTTTAGACTTTATTATTATTATTATTTCTACAAGTTAATCTCTTTTTCATAGACCTTCTCTGTCTTATTAGAAGTTTCAACTGTTTTTCAAAATTTTCATTTCTTTTTAATTAATGTATGGAATTATTCAATTGTAAATTCAAGTTCTTCTTGTTAGCCTACTTTTTCGAATTCTAAGACCCAAAGTTTAAACCGTAAAATTTATAAAAGATGTAATTTCTTAGAATCTCTTTTGTCATTTCAGACTTCTCAGTCCAACAACTCTGTTTGCCAAATGCATTGACCCAAACCATCATTCAACAATGCCACACAAACTGAGTGTTACCTGTGCAATCAGTTCGGCAGGTTGTTTGTCTTTTCTCCGTTGAACTACCTTGCCCAACAGCAGCCTCGAATTAATAATCGTTGTTATTTTGACTTTTCCACCCTTTCTTTTCATTTATTATGGATCTGTTCGTTATTAACCTAACCTGAATCCCCAGAGGCTATTGAAACAAAAAAACAATTTTAAAGTTCTTTTTCTTCGAGAATACATTTCTTTTGGTCATGTAGGCTTTCGAGGGCCTACTGGCTATTAAAATGCTCAGCTTTTTGGTGCCTTTTCTTGCAGCATAAGCTTCTTTTGGTCATGCTGGGTCTTGAGTACATAGTGGCTATTAAAATTATAAAAAAATTACATCTTTTTTTTAAGAACGATATTTCTCTTTCACGTAGGCTCTTGATGGCATAATGACTATCAGAATTCTGGGTTTTTTCTGTCCTTCTTTTTTTTAAATAAACTTCTTTCGACCAAAGAGACTCTTAAGGGTCTACTGGCTATTAAAAGAAATCATTTTTATAGTTTGTTTTCTTTCCAAATAAGTTTGTTTTAGCCGGTTAGGCTCTCGAGGATCTAACGGCTATCGATATGCAAAATCTTTGGTTCCCATTTCTTTTAATATAAATTTCTCTGGGTCATGTAGGATCTCTTTATTAACTGTCCTAGCCAAGAAGTTAGCATGCTAGACTTGAGAACACTTGTCCGTAAGGATAAGGGCTCAAATCCTGGTGTCTCTGGTTATTTGGTTTGGACGGGAGTCAGTGCACCGACTTCATAATCTCAGCCGAATTTGGCCTATATCTAAATGGGTACCTGGAAGAATCTGGGGAAGCTAAAAAGGTAAGGTGTGCGAAAACACAGGATGGCTAGCTCCCCCTCATTACACTTCCTGGCTGAAGGTCCATGAAACGGAGATCAGCACGGTTAGTAGGGGTTGTAAAAATAAAATATCTGTAATCTTTAGATATAGGCCATTGAGGGCCCAAAGAACCAAAAAAATGGATTTTATTTGGATCCCTTTACTTTTGGAAAACTAGTATATAAAAGTCTTAAATATAAAGTACATAAATGATATCGCCAGTGACACTTTTTCTTTACCAGCTAAAAACATACATTTAAACAGATTAGTTTTCTTTTTTTCACGTTTTGCCAACCGACAGCAGTCAGAGATAGAGAGGGGTATATTAAGGCCCGTTTACATATAATTTAAGAACTCTTACGATTTACTTCAACTTCTTGTATAATATGTGTCTTTTACTTAGCATTTGCCTCCCCCACTTTCCCTTTAGAAAAAAATTGTGTGTACTTGAATGGAACTCACTAAAATTACCAATTTTCAGTAAATATTTCCAGGGTACTTACTATTTTCTAGCACCCCCTCCTCCAGTAGTACTTGTAATAAGCTGCATGCATGCGACCTGTTTTGAAAAGCACTAGATATTGATAGCAGCCAATCGACCAGATCCGATCCAATCAGAGTTCGTTTCACAATTCGTCCTTGAACGTTCCTGTCTCTGACAATCGAATTCCCACTTTCAAGCAATAGCATATGCAATATAGAGCTAGCAAAAGCTTGGTCATTCGTCACCTAGAAGAATACCATCTGTAATGATTTGGTGGGAAAAACACCAAATGATTGTCAAAGTATTATATACTTGGAGTTCGTAAATTAGTAGCGGGGCAAATTCAAGAATGTAAACATGTGGCTTTCAGAGTCTAGCAAGGGAAATTATGATGAGCAAGACAAAAATTGATTGAAAAAACACACTGAAAAAATAATCACAACCTTGGCTGTTCATTTGATTTACCTAATATTAAATGAAATCTGAAATAAAGTTAAACCAGATTCAAATACAAATATAAAAATACATTTTATAAATTAACATCAGCATAAAAACAATTTTTATGCATAATTAAACTCGATTGCTAATAAAAGCTATGTAAAAAATAAATTCACTAAACACCTAAACCAAACACCCATAATTACCTATTCAGCAAATTTATTTAATAATTCTTTTAATAATGTTACAATTATAAATACAAAATGATAACATATGGGCAAATTTGCTTTTATCTGAAGTTAGACCGAATTAAGATAAAAGTGTGCAAAATCAAAAAAAGCTTCAGATTATATAAATATTTCTCAAAATATAAAAACATGTATTATATAGGCAATTATATACACAAAAAAGGTAAAATAACGAGGAATCATTTTAAAACAGTGAAGTTTAGACGAAACTAAACGAATATTTGGGCTCTATATCTAAGAGCTATCTTCTCCAAAACAAATAAATACAAATGAAATTAGAATTATAACCAAATAAATTAAAATTAAAACAAAAACCAACCATTCATTTAGTTCTTTCTAGATTTCACTGTCTTAAAATAATTCCTCATTGTTCAAACTTTTGCTATTTGCATGTTGGAAAATCACTGTGGTCTTTGTCATTATTTATACACTTTTAGGAATATGTATTTTTGTATATTATTTATATATCACTGTAAGTATTTTATTATATTTTAAATAAAATATGTGAAACACAAATTGGTACATAATATAGAAATGACAACCAGCACACCGGTACTCCAGATTCAGTTACAGTCATTCTTTTTCACTTCTTATATGATGTTTTAGGCTACAGCCTAATTGTTCAACACAAGGGAAATATGTGTTTTTACCCAAAGAGAAACAGAAAATTTACATGTAAAAAAAAGTTGTGAGCTAAAAACTTTTATTATTTCACGTGCATAAAATTTCATATAAAAAAATTAATCAGGTCAGCATTTCTTGTGCTAGTTCAAAATTAGGTATAGAAACAAACACAATAGGTAATAAATGCGGAAGTATTTGGTCTGACATACACTCGAAGTGCCAAAGACAGTGGAAATATAGTCTGATTGTTTGAATTGGGTATGTGGAAACATACCCAATAGGTAATCAACGCGGAGGTATTTGGTCTCTCCATCTGACATACACTCAAGGTGCCAAAGACAGTGGAAATAAAGTCTGATTGTTTGAACTGGGTATGTGGAAACATACCAAATAGGTAATCAATGTGGAGGTATTTGGTCTCTCCATCTGACATACACTCAAGGTGCCAAAGACAGTGGAAATAAAGTCTGATTGTTTGAATTGGGTATGTGGAAACATACCCAATAGGTAATCAATGCGGAGGTATTTTGTCTCTCCATCTGACATACCCTCAAGGCGCCAAAGATAGTGGAAATAAAGTCTGATTGTTTGAATTGGGTATGTGGAAACATACCCAATAGGTAATCAATGCGGAGGTATTTGGTCTCTCCATCTGACATACACTCAAGGTGACAAAGACAGTGGAAATAAAATCTGATTGTTTGATTAGGGTATGTAGAAATATACACAACCATATAGGCTATATCTTAGAAAATTTGGGAAAATCAGTAATTCGATTTTATATTGAAAAAAAAAACGTACTTTCGCACACTCTTCTTGTTTACCCAATATTCCTCCAGGTGCACATCTAGCGCTGGGCCGACCCTGGCTGACCTTACAGAGTCAAATCACAGACCTCCCAAAAACAAAATAGCCAGAACTCAAACCCTGCCCTCGTGGACAATGGATTTCATCCGCTAATCACTCCTCTAGGAAGGCTTAGATAATGGACCAATAAATCAATAATGGACCAATAGTAATGTGTTAAAAGTACCAAAGACTGTGAAAAATGAGTTCTGGTTGTTTGAATCGGTTAGGTAGAAACATACACAATTTAAAACAAGGATTACTTGCAAATACCTTGCTATCTATCCACATTAGAAGCTTCAGAAAGGGTAAAAAGCACATACAATAAGCTCTGAAGTTGAACATTTTTCTCAAAAATATTATGATATTTCCATTTATACTAGTTTTTAAATCTATTGTTTTATATTTATAAGACTAAAACTATATTTTTTCATTTAATTTACATGATTCTTATCATCTTTACGATATATAAATAATGGACCCTTAATAATGGGCTAAAAGTACCAAGGGCACTGGAAATGAATTTCGATTTTTTTTTTTATATATGTTAAGTGGAACCTGCGAATCTACAAAAATAAATTTATAATTAAGATTAATTGGGATATTAATTTTAATGAAAACAACTTCCATATGCATTTACGCTGCTTCTCTATGCAGTGGGTGCAAAAAAGTGGCTGAAAAAACCAGCCGAAATTAAGCTAAATCCTATGGCAGCAGGCAGCTTAAGAAAATAGAGCTTTATTTTGAAGATTTAGTTGTCTTTGGGGATCAACAGAATGTTGAATTTTCACAGATGAAAAGTATTCTCGAACTTAACTTATTTGTTTTTCTTAGCTATTTTAACCAGTTGAACATGACGACACTTACTAAAATATGATATTGCTCAAAAAACATCATAATTTTGGATCGACGAAAAAAAAATCGGTACTTCCGTACTATATAGTACACACTAAAGAAGTGAAGTTTGGTGAAGTTTGGTTATTGCCTCATCTTCAATTCTCGATGAAATTCTCGAGTGTGTACCATATAACTCGGAAGTGCGGAAAATCTTAGAAGATCCAGCTTTTCAGGCATAAGGATAAACATTTCTGGTCTAGGCAGGGATGAAAAATGTTTTTAGTTTGATGTCCTGAGTATTTCAAGAACAAGGTCTATCTCCGCGTAGTAGTAAATCTTTTGGGTCCATTAGATTCTTGCAAGATTTTTTTGGTCAAGGCATAGCTATCTCATTATTTTCCGCTAATTATATATTGGCCCCTTAATCAATCGTATGCAGAATTTTAGCGTTTAAACGCAATAAAACTAAAACTAGATCAAAATTCCAAACGAAGCAAAACCAAAAATGTGCTAGCGTAACAAGTCTCTTAAGATTAAAATAGCTTGTTTTCCGTCGATCAATATATTTTTCATTTCATCTATCAACAAGCAATTGCTCTTAGCCAGTTATCGCCGAAACAACAGTAGAATTTATATTAGCAGACAAAAAAGGTTAGTTTTTATTTTGAGCTTTGTATAGTGCATAATTTAGCCCTATAATTACTCTCCTTTAATAAAGGTCTACTCGCATATACCTATGTGACTTACAACCCCATACGCTCCAAACCTCAATAGCTCAGTGTGCTTGTTTTGATCTCATCCCTCTCTCTCCCTCAGTGGTGGTTCTAGTCTCTCTTGCGTCTGCGGTGAAATCTTGACTACCGTCCCCCTTGTCCCCCAAAAACCTTCAGGACAAATTTGAAAAAAAATTTTATTTATCAATAAAATACTTCATATCTATTCATTAATTGATAATTCATGTTTTAATTATTAATTTCCTAATTTAGTTATTATTACTATCTAATTATTTTAATTTATCTATATTTATTTATTAATCAATAATTTAACAATTATTTTCATTTATTAACTACGCTTCCTACTTTGTCTATATAAAAGTAAAATTTCAAAAATTAAAAAATGATTATAACCATTAGATTATTTATGTAAAGTATGAGGTAATTCTCTTAGGAAATGCCGTTTTATCTGCCCCCACTGGGGGCTGATTTAGGTCTCCAACGGCAGTTGATATGGAGGTTATTGGTAGACTCTTCCAGCTCATTGTACATGATAGAAAAGTGGAGGTTACTCGAACTCTCCAATGGTGTTCCTCTAACCACTCTAGTTACAGTCGGTTTCAAAGCTGAACTATCTACGAGTTGTGTCTTTTACCCCATCGTCTCTTCCAAGTTCCAAGTATAGGCATTCCAGTTCCACGACTCCCAAAGTAGGCTTTCATTGGCTGGCAGGTCTTGGTCAGGGTAAACCTCTACCTTGAAGAAAAGGGAAGGCAGCAGCAGGCACTAAATCACTACATACAAAGAGTGCAACCTTAAAGTAATAAAAGACTGCCATTTATATGAAATTATGCGTCCCTAAAATTTCTACGCCCCATCTGTCCCCCTAAAACAGCCACTGATTCTCCTCTTAGTATAGAAATCACATAGGGGTTAGGGGCCACTGAGTCTCCAACACCTGGTGCACATCTCAGAGCACGACATGCTCAACCACGCGTGGTACACTTTGCAGCATGTGTAGGCGCACTTCTGCCACTTCATTCTTATTCACGCCACACAATGCAAACTTCCACCGTGTGTGGCACGTGCAACATGGCACATACGATGTTTGAAAATGGGTATTTCTAGCATTTTCTTTTCTTGGTCTTTAGAGATAACTTTGAAAAGAGAAAATAGTTTATAGTCTGTGAAAAAGAAGGAGAATATGTATTTTTCACTTTCCAATCTACTTGATTTTTCCTTCCTTAGCGTAAGATTCAAGACATTTTTGTGTTCCTCATATGGCAATATCTCTTTGGGTTACCACCAAATTAAATTGAGGTTCGTGTCTTCGCTTGTTCCTTTTACAGGAGATAAGGTAATTCACGAAAATCCTCCAAGGTTTTTAGAAGAAAAGATAGATTTATCTGCAACACGAAACGAAGAGACTTTTTGAAGTTATATGAATCGGCAACGATAAGCCAAATGATGGCAAGTCACTAATCCTAGACTTAACAAGCTATAGCTGAAGGGCCTAGATTTGAAGAGCATCAGTTTTGAACATCCCCAAATTAAATTTCAGCTTATAGCTTCACTTGTTATTTTTGCTGGAGGAAATGGTAATCTAAGCTTGTATTTAAATGGTATTTAAATGGTAATTAAATGGTAATATTAAAGGGTAATTAAATGGTAATTTAATTAATGGTTAACGGTTTAATGGCTAATGGTAATCAAATGGTAATGGTAATATTAATGGTAATATAAATGATAATTAAATGGTAAATGGTAAAATAAAGCTTGTATTGTTGTTGTTTGGCAATTGATGCGTTCGCCCAAAGGTGATATGTGCTCGTATCACTTGATTTTTCAATGCATTATGCAATAACTAACTTGCTTGGGTGACACTTTGGTCAATATTCACGGAATTCGTATATACGTTACCGTGAACGTCTGAAATACTTTTTTTTCCTGGGATTTACTCAGCGTTGCCAGTCAACTTTTTCAGTTTAGTGCAAGGTTTGATGACGACAGGTTAAGTTAGATTGGGTTAGCTTAGGCTATTAACCCATTTCTGATATTTATAACCAAGTTTAACCTAAACTAACAATCTAACCTAACTTTAACTTTTACCGTCATAGCTTGGATAAGACTGAAAAAGCTGATTCGCAAAGCTAATTGAATCGAAGCAGAGAAAAAGGTATTTCGAACATTCGTAAGTGAATGTCGACATTAACCAGATTTCGGACATTCACGGTAACATATATACACGGTTATTCACGGTTATTAACGTTCAGCAATGGGCTGCATTGAAAAACGAGAATCAAAATAATACATTTCCGCTTTATCATACCGCAATTATGATAGATATACAATACATTTAGAATAAATAATAGTTCATAATGAATAATAATATATTCGGTACTTATCTGTTAGCCAGTACACACTCGAGACTTTGGATCTATAAAATCATTGTAGCTATATGTTAATAAATATTTAGTAGATATTTTGGTTAAGCTAGGTTACACTTTGCATGCAGCCCCGCTGTACTTAACCCCCCATCCCCCCAACCCTAATGTGCTAATATACAGTCCAAATTATACGTATCCTATCTTCCCAAGCGTCTCAGTTTTTCAGCCCCGTACCTATAGATCCAAATTCTCGAGTGTGTGCTGGCTAACAGATAATTACCATAATGTTCCATTACAATTTGTCGCATAATTGCAGATAAAAAAACGTCAACAGATAAAATACAAATAAATAAAATAATTCTAAAACGATTTTTAGAAATAAAAATAGATATGCTTGTGATGGGAAAACGAGAGAGTTGTGGAAGTTTTGTAGATTAGTTACGATAATTCAAAAGATGGCATGTCGTATAACATAATTTTCCAGAATTCTTCTACGAACTATTGATACTTTCGTCTTATAGCCACCGCACTCAAGATCTTGTATCGCGAACATGAAACAATAACCGGTTTTCATTGTCTTTACACCAGACAATATTAGCTTTGGCACGGTTGGAAATTACATAGTTAGAAATAATAGGCTGAAATACATAATTTCAATGCATTTAATAATAATTAAATGCATGCTATTGGGAGGCACTAATACCGTTGGATTGAAGCCAACAAATATTTCACTCATCTTGAACTAAACTATTGGTGCCTAAGAGATTACGTTTAGATGCTTACTTCATACCAATCCAATTCTTGATATAAAATAGGCGGTTTTGAATAAGATAAACCAAGTGTCCGAGTTGGCGCCAACCGCGCCAAATAATGGCGCGGTTGGATATAACATAATTTTGCAGCCTGTACTTGAAGGCTTGTCCAAGTTTGGAATAAAATAAAAATAAAACAAGTTTTTCAACTGAAAGTAAGGAGTAACATTAAAACTTAAAACAAACAGAAATTATTACACATACGAGTGGGTTCGTCCCCTCGCCAATACCTCGCTCTTTACACTTAAGTCCAAATTTTGTTCCAATTATTTAAGCATGACCCCCTAAATCACAAAGGCCGTTTAATTAGAATAAATCTGAAAGTACTAAAAACACTTTAGCGTTAAGAGTGAGGTTTTGACGAGAGGCGAACCCTCTCATATACCTAATAATATCTGTTCGCTTTTAAATTTTAATGTTGCTCCTTATTTTCAGTTGAAAAAAGCTTGTTTTTTTCATTTAATTTCTGATCGTTCTTTTTAAATAATGCTGGGAAATCTAGGACCCCCTTCATGGAAAAATTTTCTTTTTTAATCCTTCATAGAGAGATACTCCCATGTAACTCCCTCCCCCGATCCCCCACACTAAGAAATTTTCCTGAAAACTTCTGTATACTTCCCAAAAACCAATGCTATAGGTAAACAATGGGCAAAACTCATAACTTGCAGCCGTTCCCCCGGGGACTGTGAGGGATTAAGACATCCTTAAAGACATAGTTATTAGATTTTTCGACTATGCTGAACAAAATGGCTCTCTCAAAATTTTGATCCGGAGATTTTGGGGAAAAATAGGCGTGGGAAGGGGCCTAGTTGCCCGCCAATTTTTTTTTGTTACTTAAAAAGGGCCATAGAACTTTCAATTCCCATTTAAATGAGCCCTCTCGCGATATTCTTGAACCACTGGGTCGATACAATCAGCCCTGGAAAAAAAACACGCATCCGTGATCATTTGTTTTGGTAAAAGATACAAAATTCCACTTTTCAGATAGGAGCTTGAAACCTCTACTGTAGGGTTCTCTTATACGCTGAATCTGAAGGTGTGGTTTTCACTCAGATTGTATGACTTTTAGAGGGTGTCTTCCTCTTTTTTCGAGCATAAGGCAAATTTTCTCAGGATCTTGACTTAGGATGGGTAAGACTAAAATTGATGAAAGTTATATATTTAAAATCAGGATAAAGATCCAATTCTTTTGATGTATCTTTTGGTATCAAAACTCCTCTTTTCAGAGTTTCGGCTACTATCGAGCCGGGTCTCTCCTTAATTACAGTTCGTTACGACGAACTGTTTGATTACTACCAAAATAAATTGAGGTTCATGTCTTACTTGTCGTTTTTGCGGGAGATAAAATAATTTTAGAATATCTTTAGAGCTTATGGAAGAAATGAAAATAGATGTGCAAGCGATTGGAAATGGAGAGAATTTTCGAAATTGTATGAACCGGCTCAGATAGTCCAAAAGGTGGTATATTACATAACATAATTTTGCACACTGTATTTGAAGGGTCGTCTCAGCATGGATTAAATAAAAAAAATACATTTTTTTCAACTGAAATAAGAAGAAACATCAAAACTTAAAAAGAACAGAAATTATTAAGTATAAGAGGGGAATTACCCCCCGCTAAACACCTCGCTCTTCACGCTAAAGTTTTTCGGCACTTGTTGTTCTAAAAAAAAAGTTACCTATTGTTGTAATTAACGACCCTTGCGTTTCAAGAGCCACCTTTAAAAAATTGGGAGGAAAATCAAAAATTAGGTTAAATAGTGAGGGAATTAGGTCAAAAATTAGGTTGAGGAGGGGCCACCACCCCATATATGTAATAATTTCTGTTCATTCAAAGTTTTAATGTTGCTCCTTACTTTCAGTTGAAAAAACCTGTTTTTTATTTAATTTCTGACGCTTTTTTTTTAAATGATGTCAGGATTTCTGGCTCCGCTTCCACGGAAAAATCCCCCTACCATAAAAATAGGCTCTGGACAATTCAATCCCTGGGAAAAATTACCCCTGATAATTACCCTTAACAGATCCACGCGTAAAATTGCGTCGGTAAAGAGAAAGTAAGACTTAGAAAGAAATTTCGGTACTTGCGTCTTATAGTCACCACACTCAAGTTCTGTCGAGAAGTGAAGTTTGGTGAATTCTAAGTAAATAAAACAAAATATGATGAAAATATATACTTTATCAGCAAAATCATGAAAACTACAAGAAATAACTATGGAAGGGGGCAGCCCAGACCGCATTATATTAAATACGTAGCCTAAACTAACCTAACCTAACTAAAATACCAACTGAATATTTAAATAAAATATAGCTACAATGTAATTTCCAACCACACCGAAGCTAATATTGTCTGGTGCAAAGACAATGAAAACCGGATATTGTTTCATGTTCGCGATACAAGATCTTGAGTGGGGTGGCTATAAGACGAAAGTACCAGTAGTTCGTAGAGGAATTCTGGAAAATTCCCCTAGTATAAAATTTCCCCTGAGTAGTTCAAACCCAGGAAACTTCCGCCTCCGGTTACAATTCTCCCGTTGCATGATCCTCCCAGCCAAAAATTCTTCCTCTCCTCCCCATCCGAAAATGTATGCATACTTCCCAGTAGTAGATACTATAAGTTAACGGTGGACAAATTTTATAACTTAAACACATTTCCCCAGGGGCTGTGGGGGTCATGATATCTCCAAAGGTATAGTTATTGGGCTTTTCAACCATGCTGAACAAAATGGCTATCTTAAAATTTTGATTTGACAATTTTGGAGGAAAACTGGCTTGGTAGGCCCTCCAATTTCGCCCTCCAATTTTGGAGGCATTTTGAATTGCATTTAAAATTCCATTTTAATGGTGATTTTAAATATATAACTTCCATCAAGATTAGTCTTACCTATCAAAAGTTACGAGCCTGAGAAAATTTGCCTCAATTTAGAAATTAGGGGAAAAACCCACTAAAAGTCATACAATTTTAATGAAAATCACACCATCAGATTCAGCGTATCAGAGAACCTTATTGTAGAAGTTCAAGCTCTTATCTACAAAAATGTGGAATTTCACATTTTTTGTCAGAAGACAAATCACGGATGCGTGTTTATTTGTTTGTTTTTTCCCCAGGGGTGATCATATCGACCCAATGGTCCTAGAATGTCGCAATAGGGCTCATTCAAGCGGAAATTGAAAGTTCTAGTGCCCTTTTTAAGTGACCAAAAAATTGGAAGGCGCCTAGGCCCCCTCCCACGCTCATTTTTTCCCCAAAGTCACCGGATCAAAATTCTGAGATAGCCATTTTATTCACCATAGTCGAAAAACCTAATAACTATGTGTTTAGGGACGACTTACTCCCCCGCAGTCCCCGTGGGAGGGATTGCAAGTCACAAACTTTGACCTTTGTTTACATATAGTAATGGTTACTGGGAAGTGTACGGACGTTTTCAGGTTTTTTTTTGGTTTGGGAGGGAGAGTTGAGGTGGGGGGGGGTACGTGGGAAGATCTTTCCATGGAAAAACTTCTCAATTGGGAAGAGACTTTCAATGAAGGGGGTGCAGGATTTTTTTAGTATTATTTAAAAAAAAAACAATGAAAAAACAAATATGAAAATTTTTTTCTACTGAAAGTGAGGAGCAGCATTAAAACTTGAAACAGGCAGAAATTCATTACGCGTATGAGGGGTTTACTTCCTCGTAATACCTCGCTCATTACGCTAAAGTATTTTTGGTAATTTCAACTATTTATTCTGCAGCCTTTGTGATTCAAGGGTCATTCTTAAGGAATTGGGACAGAATTTAAGCTTTAGTGTAAAGAGCGAGGTGTCGACGAAGGGTGAACCCCCTCATTTACGCAATAAGAACATACGAATATAGAAGTTCGTTACGTAAATTAATTCGTTTAATAACGTATATTTCTTACTAATGAAAATGTAAGTATAAAATAAAAAGTTCTATTTGCCATTTTAAATAATAAAAAAAATTGGAGGGCAACTAGACTTCCTCTCTCGCTCTTTTTTTTCTCAAAATCTTCCGATTAAAACTAGGAGAAAGCTGTTTAGCCAAAAAAAATATATGCAAATTACATTTTAATTATTTATGTGCAGAGAGCCAAGATCAAAACATGCATTAACTTAAAAACGTCCAGAAATTGAATAAAAGAAACAAGTTTTTTTAAATGAAAGTAAGGAGCGACATTAAAACTTAAAACGAACAGAAATTACTCCTTATATGAAAAGGGCTTTTCCTCCTCAACGCCCCGCTCTTTACGCTAAAGTTTTTTACTGTTTTAAGAAGTAGAGTTAAGAGGATGAGTCAAACATTAGCGTAAAGAGCGAGACGTTGAGGAGGAAAACCTTTTCATATACGGAGTAATTTCTGTTCGTTTTAAGTTTTAATGTCGCTCCTTACTTTCATTAAAAAAACTTGTTTTTTTATTTAATCGGTGTAAAAATCTAATTCTTTTGATATATCTATTACTATCAAAATTCTGTTTTCTGGAGTTTCAGTTAATATTGAGTCGGGTCGCTCCTTACTTACAGTTCGTTACCACGAACTGTTTGATTACCCCAAAACTAAATTGAGGTTCATATCTTATTTGTTATCTTCGCGGAAGATAAAATAATTTTCGGTGATCTTTAGAGCTTATAGAAGAAAAGAAAATAGAAATCCCAGGGATGGGAAATGGAGAGAATTTTTGAAGTTGTATGAACAGGCTCGGATAATCCAATAGGTGAGATATTACTTAACATGATTTTGCAGGTTACATT
The DNA here is from genome assembly GCF_032884065.1 of Artemia franciscana. Classification (NCBI taxonomy): domain Eukaryota; kingdom Metazoa; phylum Arthropoda; class Branchiopoda; order Anostraca; family Artemiidae; genus Artemia; species Artemia franciscana. Next base: position 48,640,231 of record NC_088866.1, on the reverse strand, counting down.
AGAAGGATCTTATCAGTTTGGATTACCATCAAATTAAACTCAGGTTCATGTCCTTACTTGTTATTTATACGGGAGAAGAAATAGTTTTCGAAGATCCTCCTTAGAGCTTTATAAAAGAAAGTAGATTTGTTAGAGATGGAAGATGGAGAGCTCTAGGAGTTTATAAATTTATTCCGATGATTCAAAAGGGGATATATTTCACAACAAATTGTGCTGGCTGTATTTGAAAGGTCGTATCAGTTTAGATTACCACCAAAATTAAGTTGAGGCTCTTACTGTTTTGCTCTTCACTTGCTGTTTTCGCGGAAGATAAAATAACATTCGAGGATCTTGAGGGCTTCATAGAAGAAAAATAGTACCAAATAGGTACCAGGTACGGGAAAGAGATTTTTTAGATATGTATGAATTGACTAAGGTAATTGAAAAGGTTTTATGACACATTAAATAAATTTATACGAAAGTGAAAAAAATAAATAAATGTGCTTCAGGGTTTTTAACTGCTATTAATAAGCTTTTTTTTAAGGAAAAAATTTTTTCGTCACTCAAGATGTGAAGAAAACTATTATATTAGAACTTCGAATTCTTTAATAAAACCTTTCTGTAAGCTCCAAAAGAGTGACCAGTGCCTTTTCAAAAGAATCTGCCTCAAAGCAGACCCGAAAATTAGGGGGGGGAAGCTTTTAATATATAAATTTTTGAATGTTTCAGTTGGAAAAAAAAATCGAAAAAAAAATAATTTGCCCCTCTTTGGGTTTGAAAAATATTTGTTTACATCCTCATTTAAAACTTTAGTACTTATCGGTTAAACAGAAACAACTCAATAAGAGAAGTTAGCTTAAGCCTAATGAAAATTAAAAATTAAAATTAAAATTAAAAAATTAAGTCTAACCAAAATATGATGATAATATAACATTTTCGAGACAAAAAAATGTAAACAACGACAAAGGATAGTGGAAAGCAGGCCGCGAAGGACGTATTATATTAAATACCTAACCTAGCCCCTAGCCACCTCTATATATTACATATTTAATAAAAACATGCATCTATCGTAGTTTTCTCCCTCAAAATAAGCAAATCATAACCGATCCAGGAAAAGAAACGGGCTTCTGTTAGATCTTACACAACATATTTCTTGAGTGTTTCCGTTTAACAGGCAAGTAAAAGATATTTTGCCAAATCCTTCTTCTCCCCCCCCTCCTGCATTTTTTGAATTTATACTCCTGTCTAAAAGACCTAGAACTGTTTATTACAGTGACGATTTTGCTCCCAATCAACGAATTTTCACATTCTTTTTAGTTGTCATTTAAAAGCATACGAAAAGATACTTTTTCGCGTTGAAAAAAATAAACTAAAGCGTTCAAATCATTAATTTATCAAAAATAAGGAATTTCCTAAAAATCAAAGCGATTATAAACCAAGTTTAACCTTTTCATATACAATTGAAGAGGGTAGCCATGACAGCTTAATTATATTCCTCTCAATATTCCTCTCAACAACAACATCAAGCCTTAAAACCGTGATCTATAAAAAACGGTTCTCTGACCTTAAAATATTGGTTAAACTTTATATTCACACATCAAACAGTTCGTGGTAACGAACTGTAGTAAGGAGCGACCCGGCTCAATAGAAACCAAAACTCTAAAGAATAGAATTTTGATACCAATAGCTACATCAAAAGAATCGCATTTTAATACTGATTTTAAATATATAAGTTTCATCAAGTTTAGTCTTACGCACCAAAAGTTACGAGCCTGAGAAAATTTGTGTGATTTTAGAAAATAGGGGGAAACACCCCCTACAAGTCATAGAATCTTAACGAATCAGATTCAGCGTAATGTAATCAAATTACACCATCAGATTCAGCGTATCAGAGATCCCTACTGTAAAAGTTTCAAGCTCCTATCTACAAAAATGTGGAATTTTGTATTTTTTGCCAGAAGGCAGATCACGGATGCGTGTTTATTTGTTTTTTTTTTCCCCAGGGGTGATCGTATCGACCCAGTTGTCCTAGAATGTTGCGAGAGGGCTCATTCTAACGGAAATAAAAAGTTCTAGTGCCCTTTTAAAGTGACCAAAAAATTGGAGGGCACCTAGGCCCCCTCCCACGCTAATTATTTTCCCAAAGTCAACGGATCAAAATTCTGAGATAGCCATTTTATTCAAGATAGTCGAAAAACCTTATAACTATGTCTTTGGGGACGACTTACTCCTCCACAGTCCCCGAGGGAGGGGCTACAAGTTACAAACTTTGACGAGTGCTTACATATAGTAATGGTTATTGGGAAGTGTACAGGTGTTTTCAGGAGGTTTTTTGGTTGGGGGGGAGGGCTTGGAAAGAGGGGGATATACTGGGGGAACTTTCCATCGATGAATTTGTCATGGGGGAAGAAAATTTCCATGAAGGGAGCGCAGGATTTACTAGCATTATTAAAAAAAAAAAAAACAATGAAAAAATAAATATGAAAAAGGTTTTTTCAGCTGGAAGTAAGGAGCAGCATTAAAACTTAAAACGAAAAGAAATTATTGCCCATATGAGGGGCTCACCTCCTCCTAATACCTCGCTCTTTAAGCTAAAGTATTTTTAATAATGTCAACTATTTATTCTACGGCTTTTGTGATTCAGGGGTCATTCTTAATGAATTGGGCCAAAATTTAAGATTTAGTGTAAAGAGAGAGGTACTGACGAGGGGGCGAACCCTCTCATATGTGTAATAAAAACATGAGAATAAAAAATTCTTTACGTAAGCTAGTTTATAAGTTACGTATATCTTTTACTAATAAAAAGATTCGTAAAAAATTAAAAGTTCTAGTTGCCTTTTTTATTAACCAAAAAATTGGAAGGCAACTAGGCTTCCTCCCCCGCTCTTTTTTTCTCAAAATCATTCTACCAAAATTATGAGAAAGCCATTTAGCCCCCCCCCCCCAAAAAAAAAAAAAAATATGCAAATTTCGTTATAATTATTTCTCTGCGGAGAGCTAAAATCAAAACATGCATTGATTCAAAAATGTTCAGAAATTAAATAAAAAAAACATGTTTTTTCAACTGAAAGTAAGGAGCGACATTAAAACTTAAAACGAACAGAAATTACTTCGTATATGAAAGGGGCTGCTTCCTCATCAACGCCGCGCTCTTTACGCTAAAGTTTTTTACTGTTTTAAAAAGTAGAGTTGAGAGAAAGAGTCAAACTTTAGCGTAAAGAGCGGGGCGCTGATGAGGAAGCAGCCCCTTTCATATACGAAGTAATTTCTATTCGTTTTAAGTTTTAATGTTACTCCTTACTTTCAGTTGAAAAATCTTGTTTTTTTTATTTAATATGCAAAAGGGATTGGATGGTCTTAGGGCTCAATCCCCAAAATACGATTTTTTACGATTTCTATATTTTCTGCTTGAATCACCTATTTTCAAGGTTTTTAACAAACCCTCCACCGAATTCTGGCCAAAAATAATATAATGCACCATACAAAGCCAAATAAAGGGGGGTATACCAGGTAAGACACCCCTCTCCGAAATTTTTGTCCGGCTACTAAGTAAGTAACAAAACACATTGAAAGATTTTTATGTGTTTTGCAAAGACTTCTTTGTACTACACCCAGAACAAAAATAACCTTTATTGTATTTAGTGTAGAAACGAAAAACAAATAATAAACTTCGCTGCTTGCTAAAGGATTATAACGGAGTAAAAGAGAATTGGAGCAGAGAGCGGTATGAGAATCTGGTATGAGAAAAGTTAGCATTGTGGATCTAATGACCTTCCAGTGGCAGTGAAAAACGGCAGTGGTACTACAGCCATAAACACCGCTCGGGGGATTTCAGGAGTGTGGTTCTCCCATTAAAACTCACTTCCCCTCCATCTTAGAAAATTCCAGAGCTTTAATCCTAAGTATTTGCAAAAGGTAGTAAATTTACAACCCCCTGCCTGGATGGTCCCCCTTCCTTTGTGAAATTCTCTAGCAAGACGTATGGTTGCAACCAAAAAGACAACTTAGAGAAAGAGGGTAGCAGGGGGGTATCTGTCCTCTGATCCTTTATATCAGCTATAACAGCTAAACTATTCAAGTTAGAAGCGTTATAACTATATTTTTCAAGATAATCCTGGAATCATCCTAATGTTGTAAGCAAGAATTTTCCAAAAAGATACGCCAAAAACAAAATCTATAAAAATTGACTTGGATGAGGCCGTACTACGACTAAGCCTCAGTCCGGGCATAACGGAGGCCCCTTACGAAGGTCGAAGCCCAAAAACTACCTGACTGAATCAAGAGCCAACTTCCTAAGCCACAGTCAGGCTCATCGTTGCGCCAAGCAGACGACGAAACGTCTTCTTCCAGAGGTTTCGCTCGACGGTAACAGACTCCACGATCTCCAGCCACTGATGATTTCAACGACGGCCGTGTTTTCTGAGCCCTTCAATTGGCCCCAGATCAAACTTCACCGTCGTGAGCCCCATCTCCTTCTGGCTTCCTGTTCACTTCTTCCAAGCCGGCTAGGTTTAATTGTAAAGGCCAAGATCACGTAACGAGCAAAGAGAGTGGAGTGCAATCATGAAACCACACGACATAGGTTTTTTGGTTGTCGAAGAGCCAGTGAGTCTAGCTCCTTGCCCTTTAGAGCAAAATAGTAGCCGGTGAGTCGGGATCCTCGGCTGTTAGAGTAGAAGTTTTTCAGAAGTGTCTTTCGAGATTCTCAGCGTAAAACGAGACTGATTTTATTCTTGGTAAATCCCTCGAACATATCCTTGTGATTTAGTGGAGTATTATCTTGACTGCATCCGACCACTATCAGTCCATTCTGAGCGTGGAATGAAATGGTTGTTGGTCCATGGCCTTGGTCTTTGAACTTTCTGGTTACAGGTAAATTCAATGACCATACCTCAACTAATTAATTTGCCAGAATAAGCTAATTTACTATTATAAATTACCGCTTACCTCAGGTAAGACTGTTGACTGTGTACTTGACGATTCAGTTGAGTTTGATCTTGATGGCGTACGACTGCTTGAAGCACTCCCCCGTCGCTCTGAGTTTTGAAGATTCTGAAGGATCAAATGTTTACTCGATACTGAACGAGAAAAATTGTGCACTGGTGAGGATACAGGTGTCATTGAGTCAACTAGAAATAAAAATAGTCAGGGGTCGAGATTCCAGTATTGTTTGGAGTAGCCGATCCTGAGGAAGCTGCACCTTTATGAAAGGAAAAACATACAACAAATATAGTGAACCATCCTTGGTACTCTCAGCTAGTGCGTCGTGTGTAGTTGAGAGCTAAGAGTTTGTATCTAACATAAATATAATACTGATTTTATCTGTTATCCCCCCTAAACAAAAAAAAAATAATCAAAATAAATTAAAGTGCGGTGTCAATGTTTAATTAGACAAAAGGAGGCTGACAAATATTTTTTTTTATTATTCTGCTTTTCTTTTGTCATTACTGTTTATAATCAATTGTGTTGTTTTCAAGTCAGCTTATTTTCTTTTCCCTTTTTCTTTTAGTTCTTTGATTTCTGCTATCTACATTCTTTAATGTCTAACAAGTTGTAAAACGTAATAGCGTTTTTGCAAAGGACGAAAAAAGCTGACAAATTTATAACAAGGGCTGTGTTCATGGCCCCTAATGAGTAATAAATGCCCTTTCATAATGTCCCTAAAAAACATACATTGTATAAAATGATAGGAAAACAAACTCAAATGATTACTGTTCTTATAACTCTCACAGGCAAAGAGCCTAATAAGTTATACTGTATACTGTAATGGTAAATAACGGTAGAAAGGAACACCAAAAGTACTTTTGATAAAGACAAGGCTTAAACAATAGCCTGAAGCAAGGCTCCTCGGTTCAGGCTATTGTTTTTTTTAATTGATTTTCTTGAATTTTTTTTTGAATTTCCTGTGATTTTCTTTGAATTCAAAAGAATCCTTATTATTTTTTTAGTTTGAATTTTCTTTTAACATAGCAGCGAAAAAAGATCAAATTGACAATGCATTCACTTTAATTGAGGGTGGAAATTCGCCCCATACATTTTGTACCCCCCCTTAGGTCTGGAAAGTAAAGTTTTTGGGGTTTTTTGATTGACAATAAGTTCTTTTTTGTATTCTCATTAGATAAATTGAAAAACGACAAAATTAACCCTCCCCCTTGATTCTTTAAAAATACTTTTTACCCTCCCCTCCTAAATTTTCGAGAATTAGCATCACCGATTTGGCACCAATATAAGTATTATCGAGAAATATACTTTGTAAATAAGGATACATAAAAATAAAAAAGTAGACACACATGCGATAAAGATCAGACTCAAACTTCAACTATCAATTTCAACTTTTTTTTGTATATAGAGGTAAAAAAAAATATTAGACTTACTAATCCAGGATAGTAGCGTCAATTGGAAATTTTTTTCCCCTCCCTCCTTAGATTTTGAAAAATGTCATTTTGGGGGTATTTTAATTGCAAATGTTTTTTTTTTATATTCCCATTAAAAAACTAAAACCAACAAATTTGTCCCCTCAACTTAGACGTCAGAAAATGCATTCACCCCCACCCCTATTTTCGTGAACTGACACCAATGATCCGGTCAGTGTTGCGATATTGATTTTTTGAATTGTACTAGACATAGGTCTAAAAATGTACTTCCCGGGAAAAAATGTACCAGACGCAAAAAATTTTTTTTCGCGTGTTGCGCTTCGCGCTACTGTACGAATCTATACAATATCGTTCTTTTCGCTTATTTTTCTCTCTCTTCCCGATGGCTCCCATTTTCTTTTCTAACCTTATTTTTCCGCACCTTCGTGTTTTCTGGAATAGAGCTTGGGTCTAGAGCGTGCTCAGTAGCCAAAGAGCCAAAATGTGCCTATTGAGGTAAATTAGTTCTGCCAAATGAAGGTAACTCAGAGCTAGAAAGTCACGCAAAATCTGCCACAAAGGAAAAGCGGTTGAGTCGCGAAGAAATTCCACTGGATCCACGAACCACGGACCCAGAGATGTCTCTTCCAAAAATCCCTTATTCGTCTTATTTAACCAATTTGAACAACGCTTACGGAAAGCGGCAGTAGCCTAACCTAAGTGATAACCAAAAGGATAGCAATTTTAAGCAGAGTGAAGCGGAAGAAACCGCAGATAACCAAAACAAAAACTCCAAATATGCTTTGTCCATGGAGGACATATGTTATGTCTATGGGCCTGGCTCTAATCGAGAAAGGGGTTGTTGAGTTGTGGAGCTCGGAATGAGCTCAAATTAAAATTACGGCCCATTTTACGGCGTTATTTATCTTTCTTTATGTTAGATCATCGGATACAAAAGTAGGAATGAACAGAAAAACAAGATATTCACTTCTTTTAAAAACTAAAACTTCTTAGGAATTATCACGAGATCATCACGTCTTCAATATCTCTTAGCAGAGACTCAATTTCCTCCTGTTGATCATCTTCTACTTCAACAATTGCCTGTTCTTCAGACCCTTTCTTTTTTTCCTGAGGGTTCCAGGAGACACAAGTACCAAGGTCGCGAATATGCTCCCTTGTCCGAATCAAGGAGTAAATGGTGTCAACTGCAAGGCGGTTTCAAGACTTTGTTTTAACCACCGACACTGCACTGAAAATACGTTCGACACAGGCCGATGAGTGTGGAAGGGACATGACAGAAAACATGAATGTACAAAGCTCTGCATACTTTGAAGAGCCAAGACCATTTTTAAGCTCGTTCAGTTTCCCCCAGAACACCTCTGGACTTTTCAAGAATTGGGGTGGCAAATGCTTTAATTCAGCAGGGATTGATCGCCACTGAGAGCTCAATTCTTCTAGAGATTGTCGGTTGACTAAGTTAGGAAACATAACTAGTACTGGTACTAAATCCTCTCGGCCAGAGGCAGCCACAACCGGGTCGATCACTTTCATTTTCTGCAGAACCTTAAAGGTTGAGTTGCAGTAAAAGCGGACATAAAACTCCTTTGCCAACTTCACATAAAACTTCAGACACACTAGTTTGAACGCATGCACTGTTGGGGCAGGAATATTTTTCTCGATAACCTCAGCTTCCACGTTTGCTCCCACATAGATTCGTTCGAGAGGCAAGAAATACTCTCGGTTGGACGGATCATAGGTCCCTAACGGCTTGTTTTCAACTACTTCCGGACGTAGGAAGTTCCTTAGGATAGTCCCAAATACCGTAGAGACCTCGTTGCAAAGGCAGTGCAGCCTAACCCCCTCAGCTTGAAACAATATGTTCAGCTTGTTGACTTGCGGCAAAATGAAGCCCAGGAACTGCAAGTACAGTTTCGTGTACACATTTTCCATCATTTTCAGGACCTTTTCAGCAGAGGCCGACTTGATGGCCTTGAATTCCTCGTAAAAGTACACTTTCAGAGCTCTCCACTGTTCTAAAATTCGCATAACTACGGACTCGAGAGACAGCCAACGGACGTCACAGACTTTCAGCAGTCTATGGTTTTTCGTATCTGTTATCCCCTGAAACTCTGCATATGCTGCAATACGCTTTGGTGAATGCTGTATATAGTTGTATACATCACGGACAAACTCATCAAATTCTAGTGGGATCTCTTTGGAGGCGTTAGACGCGCATGGTGCAAGGCTATGGCACACACAGCCTACAACAATAACATACGGATTGTCAATTTTCACAAGAGCCTTCAGCCCCGTTACCTCCCCCATGTTCACAGAGGCATTATCCCATCCGAAACCTATGCAGTTCTCTTTTGGGATATTTCTGACGCTGAGTAGCTTATCTACTTCTCCCTTCATTATCTGAGCTGTTGCTGATGGCACCTCGACAAGTCCTAATAAGCGATCGCAAACACGTTTTAACTGAGGACACCAGAAGCGAGCAACAACAGCCATAGATTTAACAACAGATTTGTCTGTCGATTCATCCAACAAGATTGAAAACTTGTATTTCTGCAATTTCTCTGAGAGAGCCTGGTCTGCATCAGGTGCCAACTTTTTCACAATGATATTTCGTGTTTTGTCACGGCCGCACGTAATCTTACCTGCGATCACGGAATCAGGGAACACATTTTTTAGGATTCCTGGCAGATGTTCCATAACCCTAAATGGCAGGTTGTGTTCAGCAATAAAGCCGCTGAGCTTCAGCTCTGCATTCTCAACACTCTTCTGCAACATCACACTTTTCTTAAATTCAACGTTACTGGAGCACAAGTTTGCTAGATCAGTTGTATGCTGCTTTGCCTCAAAGTTCTTTACATGGAACTTATTTTTAGAATGTCGAAGAGCATGGGTTTTTCCTCCAATGTAACTTTTGTTGCAAACCAGGCACATAAATCTAGTACTGTCCTTCTCATCCTTCCGAATCCATTTCTGCAGGTCTTTGTCAGAAAGCCAGTCACTGTTAAATTTGTGCTTGTAATGTGTCTTTTTCTTTTTTGGCTTTGCCTTGACATTCATTCTCTCATCAACACATTCGTCATCAGAGTCAGACTCTTCAGATTCACTAGATTCAGTACTGCTGCCGCTTTCTTCACCTAGTGATATCATATCCTGGTTACAGTTTTTGCTGTTCTTATCACTGCCCAAGTTTGCTCGGCTATCAGGGTTTATTCCAGTCTGTACTTCTGTCACCTCGTGCAATTCTTCAGTGGGTTTGTTCGGATTTTCTTGTCTCTTATCTGTCTCATCTGGAGGTCCTGGCTTTTTGAAAAACTGTTGAAGTTTTGATTGCTTCATTTTGTCCTTAAAAACGATATATAGCATATAATTCCATGTATCTACTAGCTACTCTTTACTACGTATGGTAAATCAAAAAAGAGGATTAAAACTAGCTTTTTTCACGGTAAGAATGACAAGCATACTAGGCTAGATAGTAATTTTACTTTGGGATTTTTTTGGTAGCTTTACCCTTGATCAGGTAAACAGATGCTGACAAAAAACCAGAGATTCCCTTCTACAATCACACAACACAGAAGTACGGATTTCCTAAAGAGATTTCCCTGAAAAACTGTGTTATGTGATAGCAGTAAATAATGCATGGGTGATCGAAATATGTACTGATATTCCAATAAACACGGTGACAAAGACAGTGAAAACTCTGATCACAAAGATGTGTGCGCCTGTCATCTCTTTAAGAAGAGTAACCATCTGGTAAGCTACTACAAAATTACCCATGGCCATAATAGATATAAAGGAACGCTTATCCTCCACAGAATTTCAGGCTGTGGGATACTTGTCACTGACTTTGTCAGCCTGACAAAGTCAGGTACTACCCATGTCAGTAATTATCCTGATTTTGGTAGAGTAGCCTACAGGTTAAAAAAAAAATACAATAAAGGTTCCTGCTTTTTTTATTCCAAAACTAGCAATGGTACAGTAGAGGTATGCTTATTTAAACAGTTACCATACTTAAATATAAACAGTGCAGTTTTGGGCTAAATGGTAGAATGAAGATCCAAAATACCTATTCAGGTAGACTATTTTCAGAGGCCCCTAATTGCCTACTTTGGCTAATTGATAGTTAACTTTAGTCACAGCAAGTGCATGAAAATGGCAAAGTTCAAAGTCAATAAACATTCAAATAAGTATACCTCTACCCAAGTATGCTGCACATGAAAGGTTCATGAAGGTAGATTTCACCATGGCATATGTCTAGCCGATATGCTCTCCACTACACTCCTAGTCACTCCTACTCTAAGCCTCTTCTATCTGCTTTTCCACAAGTGATCAGCTTAAGAAACATGGGGGCTAATCGCATACAGGTATGGCTCACATAAAACCTATTGTCATTCATACTATAACTGATAGATATTTTGAACAGTCTGAACTTGTAGGTTTGAATGTGCATTTTGTTAGATCACAAAGTTAGTGATCGAGCCTGTAGCAATGTGGGTTGCAAGAAGGACTTGTTGCACAAATACCGTACATAACAATCATCTGAATAAGCCACTACACTACATACTTAGCGTTGCTGACATGGCAAATCTGAAGAAGACTTCAGCAGGCTTACCTCACAACTGGAGTTAAGATGATAGCATTTTAGTTTTTGAAAATCCGCGGCAACTTTCCGTTTTCCGTAACGACTCCAAATTTACCATAGAGTTAACCTCTAAATAAAAGCAGACAGACAAGTCGCGAGAGTATTTGCCATAGCAATGAATGGTAAAGGTTCCGTTTACAAGTAAAAATCGTTCTTTTTTTAGTTTTGGTGAAAATGTACTGAATTTGTACCAGTTCGACGTAAATGTACTGATTTTCTGACTTTAAAAAAAAGTTGTACACATGTACAGGTCAGAGAAAAAAGTACTGAATCTGGTACAATTGTACCACCCATCGCAACACTGGATCCGGTACAGACATGATAATTATCGAGGAACGCATCTTATAAATAATCGTAAATAATGATTAAAAAATAGACGCACTCGCGATAAAGCGTCAAACAAAAGCCAGAAACGTGGGTTCTTTTGTGATTATCTTTGAATTTTGGCTCTTTTTCCCTATTTTTTATTTTATTCCTATTTTTAGCAGTTTGATCTTTCACACAATGAAACAAACTAACTAAGCCGGCATAAACGCAGGGATCGCAGAGGAATATATATTATAATTTAGCCCGAAGGCCTCAATTTTATACCCACAATTATTGTTGAAATCAAGCCAAAAACGGTACCCTCCTTTAGTCATTTAGAAAGTCCCGAAAATCAAAGCAGTTCAAACAGGATCATAAGCACAACACCACTGCTTAAATAAAAAGCGACGTGGGCTACATAATGGAGCGATGTGGGCTAAATAAATGTATTATTTATTTTTGGTTTGTTTGTTTTAGACCAGGGCACTTCGTATCGAAGGAGTTGTCGTAGAAACTTCGAAAAGGGTTTATTCGATTGGAAATTGAAATTTCTAATGTCCTTAATAGTTGTGCCAACTAGTTGAAAGGGATTGGAGGGCAACTAACCTCCCTCCTGCGCCCACCATTACCCAAAACACATACAATCAAAACTTCAAGATAGCCATTTCGTTCAGCATAGTTTAAAGGTTCGGAAATTAAGTGTTTGTGGATCAAAGCCCCCTTGGGGATTGTAAATTATGCCCTTGAGACATATAAGGTTTCTATAGAAAGGGGGGTCGTATAAGCTTAATAGGGGGTCATTCAATTGGTAAGCAGAATTTATAGTGCATCTTTTAATATTCAGAGTGATTGAAGAGTGGATAGCCCGCCCTCCCACACACACACCTCGTATTTTTTCGAAATATATCCGATAGAAATTTTTATATGACAATTTTTTGTCGTAAAAAAATTTGAAAAAGGCTCGTACGACTGGAAATTGGAAGGGTTAGTGCTAATTTTAATGGTTAAAAGTCATTGCAGGGCAACAAACCTCCCCCACACCAAAAATTCCTAAAAAAATATAATCAAAATTTTGAGATAACCATGTTATTCAGCGTAGTTAAAAGTCTGGAAATTATGTCTTTGAGGATGACAACCCTCTATAGCCCTCAGTGCAAGGGTTATAAGTTATGTTGCCCTGAACAGTGCAAGGGTTCAGGAAATGATCAGGGAGATGATCAAAAAGGCAATATTTGCAAGCTGTCGATACTATTACAACTACCCACACTATTACAATCACACTACTCCATTTAGAATATTGAGGGGAAATATTAGCCAAATCAAAAGACGTTATGTGCATGCACACTGTCAAAATAGCTTATTTCAAGAATTGATTTGGGTATTAAGTTGGAACTTGGAGGAAGATCATCTTCACTTAAGGTAATATGTACACACTACTGCTAATAGGCTACTACTGTTACTGCTACATTTACAACTATTACTACTACTAGTTCTATTACAACTACTTATAAGGTGAAGCGCATTGAAATGAAATTTTCAAGAAGTGTATGAAGCTAAGATTATCAAAAGGGCATATCAGAAATGTCATAACAATGGCTAATTGCATTAAGTTGAAACTTCCAGGACTTGATGAGAGAGATGTTCTGCGGACCAATAGCCAATAGGTGAATCCTAATACTGCTAGTAGTACTACCACTATTCAATACTATTACTAGTAATATCAGTACTACTACTTTGACTACTATTAAAACTAAGGCTATGAAAATGAAATTGTCAAGTAATTTTAAGGGGGAAGGTGAACTGAGTCAAAACTTGCTATCTGTTTGCAGGCTGTCAAAAGGGTGTAACAGCAATACCTCAGGAACAGCTTGGTGTGTAAAGTTGAAACTAACAGGGCTTAAGGGATTTTCAATTAACCAAAAGAAAGTATTTGTATCCTAAAGCTACTGCCTCTACTCATACTACTACTACTGTTACTATTATTACTACTTCTATTATTACTACTGGCACCAAAGCTTAGGCTACTACAATTGGAGGATCCAAAACGATCCTCTACAGCAGCTCAGAGGTCTCCTGTATATCAGTCAATTCTATTATGGAACTCCATCCCTTCGGATGTCCCTCTTTTTCTTTCTGCAAAGGCATTATTTCGTCGGGTCTTTCCAGTTCAATAATTTTTGTCTCTCTTTTTAATTCTATCCCAATTTGTATGTCACTTCTCTTCTTTTAAAATCATTTTCAGCTGTATGTTAAATCTCCTTCTAAATCTTCTATCTGTTAAATGTCCTTGTCTTGTTCCAATGTTTTTTTTTTGTTTAAAAGTGTTTTATTCTTGTTCTCTGTGGCCCATTACAAGCAAAGCTTCTTGGACCTATTAACTGATTTACTTTTGTAATAGTTTTTCTTTTAGTATTAATAAATTGATTGATTGATTGATTAAGGCAAAAATTTTGGGATAGATAGAAACTGTATGAAACTAATTCATAACACACTATTCCCAAACAGTTTGTCGGGTGGACGCATTAGAAATACTTCAGGAACGGTTGATGGTGCCAAGTTGAAACTTTCAGCGTGGGTTGAAGGGGATGTTGAAGAAACCCAAGGTGATATGCGCATACTGCTACTAATGCTGCTACAACTACTGCTACTGCGCAAGCTAAGGGTATTAAAGTGAAGCATTTAAGAAATATTTATGCTGATGACAAATGGATGTGGGCTTTCAAAAAGTTGGAAAAGGCTTTCAAAAAGATGACAAAGCAATATTTGAAGAACAACTTATATTATTAATTTAGACCATTCAAGTTAAGATTTGGGGGATTTTGAACTAGCTAGAAGGCGCTATGTGTAAGCTATTAATACCACCGCTAGGATTATTGTAACTAATGCCGTTAAGGGTATTAAGGTGAAACTTTTAAGGAACGTTTAGGTACACGAAAAAACTGTATGTATGCAGGTTTTCAAAACGGCATATAAGCAATATCATAGGCAGAACCACTCGACAAGAGCTAGAAATATCATTGAAACTTTTAAAAGAGCTAATTCGATTCAAGTTTCAATGCTCTTGTGCCCCTTTTAAGAGTAAAAAAAGATTCCAAGGCAAGCATCCCTTCTCTCAAGCCCATTCATTTTCGGAACGAATCCAGTCAAAATCTTGAGACAGCCATTTTGTTCAGCATAATAGAAAGGTCCAGCAACTATGTCTTTAGGGATATTGGGTATGTTAACCCCCAAAATTATGCAATTGGTCCATTATGCTTTAAAACTTTATGTTGCTTTAATCTAAATCAAAAGGTATTGTGTTTATGGTTACCAATAAGACACCTCAGCAATATATCGAGAACGACTGGGGGTGTTAAGCTGAAACTTTTGGGGCTACTATTAATTTAAATAAGCAAATAGAGTCTAAGTGTGTCAAGGTTGTCAAAAAGCATAGATAGAATCTTGTGGAAATCATATTAAGTTTTATTGTTCATGTCATCTTCAGGAGTTGTAAACTTATATTAAAAAATACTGTTGGTATCAGAATTAAAAATTGTTTAGAAAGTTTTTCTAGCATACAAATAGCAACCTAAACTACGGATTCTAATAGAAAAAACCTGAAAAAATAGAAAAAAAAATCATGGAAAATACTATGTCAATAGGGTCACTACGGAAAGGGTACTTTCATTTTTTTTTCTTAAATAGTGCAAAAGCTTTTTCTGCGTTATTCTTCTTACTCTATTTGGAAGGAGGATAAATTAATATTCTCTTACTTGGCCCTCATACAACCCTTATTTTTCATGGTTGGAAGTAATAATAAAAAGATAGATTGGTCCAATATGTTTGCTTTTCAAAATTTTGTATTCTATATTTTGGCTTGTTATATGAGTGCCATAATTTAGTTTTAATATCTATGAAATCTTTTCATAAATAAAAACAGCCGAATCCAACGCAAATTAAATAATTTTGCCTCCTTTCTAAAAGTGAATTTTCTTGTTGTTAAATAAACTTCTAAATTATAACATCATTCTTAATCATTGTTCAGAAGGTACTGCATCTATCTCAATAACCATGGCTAAGAGAATTAAAAGTTGGAAATAACCCGTCTTTGCCTGGCGTAGAAGCATTTCCACTAATTCGAAGCTAAGACTGGAACATCAAGGTCTAACTAATATTCATTATAATTGTCTCTCCTCCGAAGGCATCTTCACTAAAACCCTTTCATTTTCAATCTAGCACTTATTTCGTAAAACTCTTTTACAGATTGAAGGAGAAGGAATAATTTTTAAATTGATGAGGACTAATTAATTGATGAGAAACTCCTTAATTAAAAATTAATTAATTGATGAGAAACTCCGGCATTGTATTTTACCCTTTTCATGAATTGGCATAAGATAACTAATTGCTAGGAAACATTTGATTGGAAAGGAATAACAGGCATAACAATATAATAACATCAATAGCAACAATCAAACAGTTAGTGGTAACGAACTGTGCTAAGGAGCGACCCGGCTCAATAACCGAAACTCTAAAAAATGGAATTTTTATAGCAATAGTTACATCAAAAGAATGACATTTTTATGCTGATTTTAAGTATATAAGTTTCATTAAGTTTAGACTTACCCATCAAAAGTTACGAGCCTGATAAAATTTGCCTTATTTTAGAAAATAGGGGGAAATACCCCTTAAAAGTCATAGAATCTTAACGATCATACCATCATACAATCATACAAGTCATACATCAGATTCAGCGTATCAGAGAACCCTACTGTAGAAGTTTCAAGCTCATATCTACAAAAATGTGGAATTTTACATTTTTTGCCAGAAGACGGCACGGATGCGTGTTTATTTGTTTTTTTATTGTTTTTTTTTCTATTTTGTTTTTTTCCCAGGGGGATCTTATCGACCCAGTGGTCCTAGAATGTCGTGTGAGGGCTCATTCTAACGGAAATTAAAAGTTTTAGTGCCCTTTTTAAGTGACCAAAAAACTGGAGGGCACCTAGGCTCCCTCCCACGATCATTTTTTCCCAAAGTCACCGGATCAAAATTCTGAGATAGCCATTCGATTCAGCATAGTCGAAAAACCTAATAACTTTGTCTTTGGGGACGACTTACTCCCCCCCCCCCAGTCCCCGTGAGAGGGGCTGCAAGTTACTAACTTTGACCAGTGTCTACACATAGTAATGGTTATTGGGAAGTGTACAGACGCTTTCAGGGGTATTTTTTTGGTTGGGGGGATGGGTTGAGGGGAGGGGTTATACGGGGGGAACTTTCCATTGAGAAATTTGTCATGGGGGAAGAGAATTTCCATGAAGGGGGCGCAGGTTTTTTATAGCATTTTTTTAAAGAACAATGAAAAAATAAATATGAAAAAGTTTCTTCAACTGAAAGTAAGGAGCAGCATTAAAATCTGAAACAAACAGAAATTATTACGCACATGATTATTACGCCAATGATAGGGTTCGCCTCCTCCTACTACTTTACTCTTTACGTTAAAGTAATTTTATTGATTTCAACTTTTTATTCTACAGCCTTTGTGATTCAGGGGTCATTCTTAACGAATTGGGACAAAATTTAAGCTTTAGTGTAAAGAGCGAGGTATTGAAGAAAGGGCGAACCCCCTCATATAAGTAACAAAAACATACGAATTTAGAAGTTCGTTACGTAAGTTAGTTTGTAAGTTACGTGTATTTTTACTAATAAAACGTTCGTAAAATTAAAAGCGCTAGTTGCCTTTTTAAGTAACAAAAAAATTGGAGGGTAACTAGGCATACTCCCCCGCTCCTTTTTTCTGAAAATCGTCCGATCAACACTAAGAGAAACCCATTTAGCCAAAAAAAATAAATTAATCTGAAAATTTCCTTTCAATTATTCATGTGCAGAGAGCCAAAGTCAAAACATGCATTAATTCAAAAACATTCAGAATTAAAATAAAAAAAATATTTTTTTAACTCAAAGTAAGGAGCGACATTAAAACTTAAAACGAACAGAAATTACTCCGTATATGAAAGGGGCTGTTACCTCCTCAACGCCCTGCTCTTTATGCTAAAGTTTTTCACTGTTTTAAAAAATAGAGCTGAAAGAAAGAGTCGAACTTTAGCGTAAAGAACGAGGCGTTGAAGAGGTAACAGCCCCTTTCATATATGGAGTAATTTCCGTTCGTTTTAAGTGTTAATGACCCTCCTAACTTTGAGCTAAAAAAAACTTTTTTTTTATTCAATAACAGCAAAAACAAAAGTGTGCAGCTTCGGGAGCTTTCGTAAAAACAAGTAAATGCTCAACAAAATAACGATCAGTAAAAACTAAACACTCAAAAACAATAAACTCTTAAAATTGAACGTAAATAAATAATTAATAGAATGATGTTGACTAATACACTGGCATTATCATATTTTTCATGAATTGATGTTAGACAAATAATTGATGACTATTTTTTTTTTGAAGGAGTAGCAATAACAAAGATAATAACATAACATCAACAATAGCAACAAAAGTGTGCAGTTCAAAGAGCTTTCTAAAAAAAAGAAACAAAAAAAACCATTGGAGGTGTGAAGGAATAAAAAACAAACTAATAGGACTAATTAATAAATTAAGATACTCTGGTCATTGTTTTTTATCACTTTCATGAATTGACATGAGACAAATAATAGAGACCAAGCTTTTGAAGGAGAAGCAATAGTAACAATAACAACAGCAACAACAACAAAAGTGTGCCGTTCCAGGAGCCCCCCAGGAACGCGATTTTTTTTACAATAACAACAACAAAAGGAGCATATCGAGGAAGTGTTCTTAATATGACGGATGCTACTAGAGAGGCATGAAAAATTGAGTAAAAAACCCATACCAAGATACTGGCAAGGGCTCTACCCAGCATTTTGACTTGGGAATTGAGAGGGTCGCTGCAGGAAGGGTTTTTTCACTTTCTTTAATTAAATAATAAGAACATCTGTATTCCTGCGTTATTTTATATAGTAGGGAGGTGGGAAATAAATTCCAAGCAGCCTGCCATGGCCCCGATATAATGATAATTTTGCATATTTTGAATTAATAATAAAAATAAGATTGTTTCAGCATGTATATGTTTTTAAATGTTTGTGCTTTATGTTTTTGCTTATCACCGATAGATATTGCTCTTTACTTACCTTTAATGATCATGCGCAGTTTTTTAAACAAAAAAATGCAGAAGTAGCTAAATGCTAGTTAAATTATTTATAATCTATTCAGAAATGAGATTTTCGTTATGAATTTTTTTTTATAATTAGAATTCATTTTTCAAAGGATGCTAGAGCTTGGTTTCCCGTGGTGTGGTATGGATTAGCCTTTCTCGTGGCTTGGCTTCAAGTATGTAATTGGAAATTTATTTAATGCATGGGAGACTCCTCTGTCTTTTTTGGTTTTGGGTGTTTTTTAAGGGGATTTTATTCTTCTTTTTTTTCTTTTCTCCTTTTTTGTTTGGGGAGGGGGGGTCTCTTAAGAGTCTCTTAAAGTCTGAGTCTCTTGTGTTTGTTTCTTTATTATGTTGAAAATGTTTTTTTTTTTTTTTTTTTTTTTTAATGTATTTGCTTCCTTTCTGCTCCTCTCCTGTTATTTTCCTGCTCATAGAGCCTTACGGGAAGTCCAAGTTGAGGTGTTTTGTTGAAAATTTATTGGTTTGATTGAATAAACTGACTGATCGATTGATTGATATTCTGACAACCGCCAAAGACTTAAAGCTAGGTAATAGCCTCCTTTACACCGTCTAGACCGTCACACCGTCATTTTCCGCTAATTTGAAGTTCAGGTTAGATTAGAACACATTAATATTCATTGTAAATTTCCTTCTTACAAAGAGAACGAAAACTCTTTCATTTTCAACCTAGAAATAATTTTCTACAATTCCAAATAGTGAAGGTGAATGAATAATCAATGAATTAATAAAGACTAATTAATAAATTAAGATGCTCTGACATTGTCTCTCATCATTTTCAATAAATATTTATTGACAAAACTTTTGAAGGAGTAGCAATAACAACAATAACAACCTAACAAAATTTTATAACAGCAATAATAAGAACAAAAGTGTGCAACAAAACAATACTGCAACAAAACAATAACAACAAAAAGAACAAAACAATAAAAAAAAAAATAAAGTCTGACATTGAAGGTGAAGGAATAATTAGTAAGTTAATACGGATTGTTAACAAATTAAGATAATATGGCGTTGTCTCTCATCATTTTTATGAATTGGCATGAGACAAGTAATTACAGATAAAATTTTTGAAAACTTTTTTTCTTAAAAAAAAAATAAGGAACAACAGTAATAATAATGTATCTTAATGTGATTGATCGCTAGTGGTTCTGGATATGCCCCCAAGCCAATAATTAACGTCTAATAATTAATCGTCTGTAGACAAGGACGTACCGAGGGGTAAGGGTATCTTGGGGCCTCACCTCTCACCCCAGTCTAAAATTTACTTGAGTGTATTGGCGCGTCTTGATCAAGTTATCAAATAAATTTATTTCTTATATTAGACGTCACCCCTACCCCGAAATTTTTTTTATTATCCTCCCCAGAAAAACCTCCTGGGTGTGTAACTGTCCGTGGATGCAGTGAAAATTAGCTAACTCTTGTTGACAAACACTAAAGAATTTTTCATAACAAGAATAAAAACATGAATAATGATATGCTATAGCATAACCATTACTCTTGTTATAATTTTAAAAGTTGCAATATTAGACCTTTGCCCAAATCAGATTATTCAAAGAAAAAAATATGTCAATAATTAACGGAGGAATTGCCCATTCTTTACCACATGGTATAAATCTTGGAGTGCCATTTGCTCCGCCACGCTTGACAATTGCACCATTGCACCACATGAAACCCCATCATACCAGGCATTACATACTTTACATGATATGCATCAAAGTTACACACGCATACCAGCCACCATCTGGTGAAAACGTTTTTTAAGTGTGCAGCTCCTCGTGGTTAACAACCTTGATGAATTGTTGTGCCAAACAAACCACTTTAAAAAGAAACCGATTTTCGATGATGGATTAATAACTAGTTTTCTCTTTCATTCATTTTTAACATTTTAAACAAGTTAGTATTATTAATTATTTTCACTTCTTATAATTAAAGATCAGAAACCCACAGTTTGTCCCTTAAAATAGGCTAGAATTATAGCCTAAAATCCGTTAAAAAGTAGGCTAAAGTCGATTGCTATACATGAACTCGGGCTATGGGCAAAGTTACAATTTTTTTGTCAACTAATTTTTGTCAAATTTTCAATTTTTTGACAATTCTTTTGGTCATGAAGGCGATACGATGTTATTTGTAACACCATGCTATTAAGAAAACATTTACTTAAATGGGCACATAGCAGAGACCCATTGGGACCGCAACAACCTTCCCAATAAATGTAACTTCCGCACCTCCCCCCTGTGTTTATACTCTCAGTTTATTTTAATGATTAACTAATACCCCCTTCCCACCACAAAATATCAAGCACCCCTCCACAGAATAAGTTAGTGGGTGCCTGAAAGTGTTTAGATATGGTTTACGTTCTTTTGGTGTTAAAAAGTATCTCAAGATTAGCTACTTGGTCTCATAAGGATTCATAAGAACAATCTAAAATTCAGAAACATGATATTATAGGGAAAATTAGACAATTTAAGGTGCTTAGAAACTTGGAAACCCTTCTTTAGACCCTTATTTGGAAAGTAGATCCCAATCTCAGAAGTATTATTCCCTTAGAAGATAGTCCGGTGACTAGTTTAATTAGCAAAAATCAATATCACCGTTTTTATCAAAAGCAGCAATTACTTGGAACAAAAATATCTGATGTTGTATCTTAACAAACTTGTCAAATTTGTAAATCGAACTGATTGATCATACCAGAGGGGTACTGACAGGATTAATTAAAAGAGCTTTGTCCACAAAATTAGTTTTTCAAAAAGAGGAAAAGAACTCCATTAAACCAAAAATGAACAAAAGGAGAATCAAACAATCTATCAAGCTTACAACCACAAATCAGAATCAATAAATAAATGAAACCCAAAACAAACAAAAATTACAATAAATAACCAAGTCAAACTTAAAGCGACCAAAAATTTACATGAGTGGGGTTAAGAGGTTAAAGAGGTAAAAGAGGTTAAAGGTTAAAGAGGTAAAAAACTCCATTAAACCAAAATGAACAAAAGGAGAATCAAACAATCTATCAAGCTTACAACCACAAATCAGCATCAATAAATAAATGAAACCCAAAACGAACAAAAATTACAATAAATAACCAAGTCAAACTTAAACCGACCAGAAATTTCCATGAGTAGGGTTCAAAACCCCCTATGCTTTCTAAAAACCAGAATATAATTTGCACTTTAATGAAAAATTCAAATAAATGCGCATTGTCAGTTTAATATATACGTTGATATTTATTCCTTAAAATCTTAATTACTTTATGATTTACTAAAGCTATAAAAGTGAAGACATTTAAAGAATTTTTGGGTTTCATTTATTTATTGATGCTGAGCTGCAGTAGTTGTATGATTTTTCTATTTAATTTTTGCTTTAATAGAATTCTTTACTTCTTTTTGAAAAACTTGTTTTGTGGAAACTTTTTTTTATTAATATCTTTTCGTTTAATATTGACATAGTCTTTTTCAGGGAAAAATAAAATAATAGTTTGAATCTTTCTGGCTTTTCTTTAAGAATTTTCTGATTACCAATCCAATGAGTCCTGTTGAAAGCATATGTTACCACCCTTTCTATATATGACCCCAGGGTATAATTTATAACCCTTTTCCTGAGAGATGTAGGGGGGGGGTTGTCCTATTCACAGACACAATTTTTGAAACCTTCAACTACGATGAAAAAAATTTTTATCTCCAAAATTTTCCTTGGAGGTGTTAAGGGAAATGATGAGCATGGAGGGGGGGGGGCTCTCAAATCACTTTGGCTCTTAAAAGGGGCACTAGAAACTTAAAAAGGCACATATACTACAACAACACCTTCTATAAAAAAAAAACCTTTTTTGCCTCCAGGGCATGACTTACAACCCTATCCCCAGGGCACTGGGGGTTGCGTCAACCCTAAAGGCATTGTTTTACTTCTTTGGGCTATTTTGAGCAAAATCGCTACCACACGATTTTAATTAGCTTCGTTTGGTGAAGAGGGGTTGTCGGAAGGGCTAGCTCCCCTCCATCACTTTTGACTGTTAAAAGGGAACTAGAAATTCCAAGTTTTTACCAAATGTGCCTCCTTTGAAGTTTATACAACCATTCCTTCCATAAAACTTTGACTCTTAAAAAGAGCAATATAACTTCTGATTATCAATCCAATGAGACTCCTCCGAAGTTTACATGACCACGCCTTTTATAAAAACCTTATATACCCCCACGGTTTTAACTTATAACCTTTGCCCTGAGGGCTGGGGGTATATGTTATCCTCAAAGAAATGATTTCCAGACCTTTCAAATACGTTGAACAAAATGGTTATTTCAAAACTGTGATTGGAAGTGTTTGGGGACCGTGGGCGCGGGAGGGGGATTAGTTGCTCTGAAAATCACTTTCAACTATTGAAAAAGCCACTATCGAAAAGTCTCCAACCGAATGAGTCCTTTTTGAAGTTTCTACAACAACACTTTCTATAGAAACATTATATTCCCCAAGGGCATAACTTAAAACCCTTGTCCGGAGGGCTGTGGGGGATGCCATCCTCAAAGACATAGTTTCCAGACCTTTCAACTACGTTAAACAATGTTGATAAGAAAATATCAAAATGTTGATTGGAAGTATTTGGGGAAATGATGGGCGCAGGGGGGAATTCGTCCTCTGATCACCTTCAACTACTAATAAGGGCACTAGCCCCCTTTATTTAGAATCAAATTAGCAGTTTTTGAAGTTTCTAAAACAACACTTCTATAAAAGCCCTATATGCCCCCAGGGCATAAATGACAGCCTCTGCCCTTGAGGACTGTGGGGAGGGGAGTGTCATCCTCAAAGGCATAATCTCCGGACCTTTCAACTACGTTTAACAAAATGACTATCTCAAAATTTTGATTGGATTTATTTGGGGAAAATAGTGGGCGTGGGAGGGGGGGGATAGATCCCTCGAATTACTTTCGACTATTAAAAAGGGCACTAGCCCTTTCAATTTCCAATCGAATGAGCTCTGTTTGAACGTTCTATGACAACTCCTTTGATACGAAGTGCCTGTATGACAAAAAATAAATAATACGTTCTTTACTTAGGCAGAACTATTGCGTTGCCTATGATAGAAGAAGATGGATCAAGTACTCCCCAATGAAGAGCATCAAGGATCCTTAATCCATTTGTCTCTAATAAGGGAAAATAGTTCTTACTGAGCCTAAACAACAAAATTTGTCCAACAAGATTGTATTTTCTTTCTTTTTCTATGTTCCTTGCGTTAAGAAACCGTTTCTAAGCCTCTATCGCTCCCTTAACCTCTAAGACAGGGCCCAGGGAATTTTTTCGCAGTTGAAAAAAGTTTGGAAGAATAGGAAGATAAGTCTACGCCAGGGTTAGAACACTGGAAGCATCAGTGATGAATATGGTCAAGCATTTTTCAAAAGTGTAGGCGCTCCGAAAGACGGAATAGGATTTGCTAAATGTTTTTTCAGAGAAATTGCCTACATATTATTTTGGGTACCCAGATGACTGACCGTATCTCAAACAGCAAGCTATACAAAAAATGTGGTTTAATTCCGCTTTCTACGGCTATAATGAAAGAAAGCTTGAGATGGCTAGGACAAGTTCTACAGATTCAGCGTAACAAATCGCCAAAGATCGTCTTTATCAGCCAACCATCTAGGTCGAAACAAAAAGCAGTTCGCCCCCAATTGGGTGGGAAGATCCAGTAAGATAGGATCTAAGAAAATTTAAAGCTTCTTAGGAAGGTATAAAAAGGGAGGCCTTGAATACACTGGGATGCAAAAGGGGTATGCGTAGCTGTGTTGGCCTCACACGGTTTGTTGCTGTAGTGAGTTGTTAGTAGTAGTAGTATTTCCCCGATATACCCTTTTGAGTATAATTGTGCTAATTCAAATATTTTTCGTGAAGTTTTGTAAAGCACTGATTCATAGGTTACTCATTCAAATCAAGCAGTTTGTTCGTATGGTCTTGGTCAAGTTGGAAATATATTGGTATTAATTATTACCCATGTCACTTCACTCTAGCTTTGTTTTTTGGATGGTAATTGCTAGTTGGAGCCTGTAAGTCATTATTTTTCCTTCTAATAGGCCTATTATTCATTTTTAGCTTATAGTCAATAGTATATTTACCAAATATTTAATACAGTAAGCTAACGCTAAAGTGTACATCTCGAGTCAGAGCCATTTGAAGGGGAGGGGCTGAAACCGGATCAGGTGCCCTGGGTGCCACAACTGGGAGGGCTGCGGCTGAGGGTTACCCATTTTGATCAAATTTTTCACTTTGATTTTACGTTTTTTGCTCATATTTAAGTTGGGAGACGGCATTGTAATTATTTTCCGCTTAGGTATCACCAACCCTAGGAACAGCTATATGTTACCGGTTTACAACAGATAGATCAATGGAAAGAACAAAAAACAAATATATAATCGGGGTTATATATTGTGCCAATAAGGAAGGTGAGTGGGGTATATTGTCGGGTTATTGACAACTATTTTGAAAGTGAGACAACAAGTAATCTAACCGTGGTATTTTATCTATTTAACATATTTCATTTGAAGTGGTCAACCATTAAAGTATTATCTCTCTAATGTCCGTACTAATATACCCTATTATACCGCCAACATTCCAGTTTACACTGTTTAAAATTCGAGAACAAACCGGTTTTATCTGTACATATTAAGAAACAATTAGCTTACGCTCGGTGGAAAACAATTGGCGGGAAACAGAATACATTGGAATTATATAATTCGGAGTATATGTTTAAACATTAGCGGTGGGGAAGGGTGGGGGGTTATGTTATTCCCACCCCCTAATGTGAAAATATATAGCCCAATTTGTTTCTAAAATATTGAATTTTCATCATGTTTTGGTATTTTTCGTTAGGATTAACCTAACTTCACTTCTTGAGTGTTGGCGGTATAATACATAAGTACCCAATTACCAATGTATTTATTTTCACTATTTAATGGGTCACTTCAAATCTTTTTATTAGTTCCTCAGATCTAAAAGAAAACCCCTTACTGCACTCAGCCAGGAACTTGAGTCTCATAGCTAAAGGAAAGGCCAAATGCCTCTACGTAAAATTCTCGGTCGTATCTAGATAAAAATGAGACTTACCACTTTTTGAATGTTGCTGGAAGTGTGCTACATTAGGGTGCACTTGTCCGTTGGCAGTACCAGTCAGATCATTTTTGTTTCTCTGTAACGAATAAACATCCACTGAGAAATCAAAAAGTTTGAAGCTTTTACAAAAATATCCTAAACAAATTTCGAAGTTTTTCTGCTTCGATTTTACATCACTACTGTCACACGAAGAAATACCGCTTTCACTCGACTTTCTATAATTGGGTAAATTACCATTAAGTTCCTCTCTTATCTTTGTGTAAATATCATTCACAACAGAATTAGAAAGCTCATCACAAAGCGCATCTTTTGTCAAAGCTGGGTCTACCACAGATTGTGATTCTTTTATGCAGGTTGACCATAACTGATCCCATTCGTACAAAACAGATGTAAGGCTCAATCTATTATCGGGAAATTCACTATAACCACAGTCTATATCAACCATTTTTTATTGACACTACTTACCTGACTCACGAATAAAATATAGCTACATAGCCAGGTTCTGAACCGAATAACTAGAAATTGCCACTATTCGACAAGAGTGCATAGACTACTATTATTCAAGATCTTTCTTCGGGTGGATTAGAGACCGAAATTGTAATTTGAGTATCGACCATGTGGAAATGTGGAGTCCTACAGCATGTGGGCACACTTTGTAACATCTGTAAAGATTCCGGAAAAGGCAGAAGGATAAGGGGCACTTAGAAAATCACTTAATCTTGTCCCCCTCTTTGTTTTGGGTGCTAGAGTGTTTCCAATGCACATAAAATTGTATGGTATGGAAATTAACTTCCGAATTTAAATGAAGGCTAAATTAAATGGAAACTAAGATATGGCATTGCATGGAATGTGGTATGGCACGGAAAATAGGCATTTCGGATGCATTTCTTGTGTTATTACTACTACTAACAACTCACCATAGCACCAAGCCGCCTGCCGCTTTCTGATTGCTTATTAGGGGGAACGTTCTAATTCATACAAGCAATCTTGCATTAATAATGTCACATGAGATGAACTAATCATACTGAAAGGTACTCGGAACTGCATAAAAATGTAAGTTTTCTTTTAACATAGTGTTTTGGTATTGTGTTTAATAATATCGTGAATGTCAGTCATGGCAACGAAATTAAGTTCCAAATTTAAATGGAAATTCAGTTAAATGGAAATTAAGATATGGCATTGAATATGGTTAGGGCATGGATTATGGTATGGTATGAAAATAGGCATTTCGAATGCATTTCTTGTGTTACTTCTCCTGCTAACAGCTCACCGTAGCACCAAGCCGCGTAAGGCTAACATAGCTGCGTGAGCTCCTCCGTCCTAATTCATTCAAAGTCTCCCTCTTTACCCCCTCCAAGGAAGTTCCCATTCCCTTAAATATTTTTTATGGGACCCCCCTCCCTCAAATACGGAAGATGTTTAAAAGCAACACATTTTTTAGTGAAAAAGATATCTTGTGTGATTTGAGGCCCGTGACAGAGAAGAGAGGCGAAATGTATTTAGAGGACTACAAAAACGTTCCTGAGACAAGTGAAAAAACCAGGAGTGAAGAAGCAATTGCCAATATTTGGCCTCCACGAGACAACACGTCTTTGGCTCGGATGAAAAAAGGACACGAAAATTAGAAACACAAACAAGAAGAGAAGCAAAATTTCAGAAGAAAAATAAATAAAACTCAAAATAAAGACAAAACAAACATAGTCCAGGAATAATCCAGTCCAAGTAGTGAAAAAAAACATACAATTTAGCAACAATTTGTACATACCAAAGATAATCGATATAAAAGTAACATTCTCAAAGAATATAGCCTCTTTCTGCATATTTTTTCTAATAATCAATAAAATATTGCACAGAGGGTTCAGGCAAAGCTCTAATAACATGATCTTTTTTTCCTCATGTAAAATAGATCGTCCTATTTTTATTCCTGTAGCCAATGTATTTTTTTTATAAAAATATGATGGAGGTTTTCTGTTTTTTAGTCAAGGAGGAGAGTCTTGAAAAATTATGGAAGGAGGAATAAGACATTTTTCACATTGGTGGTTTTGTGCATAGCAAATCCATTTAGGTATGGAGACACAGCTGGGGAAGCGAATTGGAACTAAGGAAAATTTGTAAAAGAAGGAGGGCTGATGATGCAACGTGCTGACCACTTGACGAACAAAGTGTAATACCCAAGAGGAAGCCACTTCTGCGGTTTTCTTATCTGGTAATGTCAAATGCAATTGTTAACACTTAGCAAAACAAGAAACAGACGGACGGATGTTCATGTCCAGGAAGATTCCAGATAAGATTTAGCTAAGGGGGGTAGTTATATATTGAAGTGATCTATTTAGGGTTGAGCTGTTTCAGAAGTCCATCAACCCCTAAGAGGTTTTATCATTTCCACAAGCAAACAAAGCTAAAAAACTTTGAAAAATCCCCCTGCCTCACTAACAAGAGCTAAGAGCTCATATGGCACTTGTGACGAGGCCAGAAGAGCTAAGAGCCAAGAGATCATATGGTATGAGCTCTAAAAAATTCTAAGAATCAATAGATTGAATTAAAAGGAAAATCAGAGGCTTAATGACGGTCAGGATTTAAAATAAGAGTTCTGTGTCACGATGTCTTTCTAAATATCAAAATTCATTAAGATCCGATCACCCAATCGTAAGTTATAATTACCTCATTTTTTCTAATTTTTCCTCTCCCTTTAGCCCCCCAGATGGTCGAATCTGGGAAAACGACTTTATCAAGTCAATTTGTGCAGCTCCCTGACACGCCTACCAATTTTCATCGTCCTAGCATGTCCAGAAGCACCAAACTCGCCAAATCACTGAACCCCTCCCCCCAACTCCCCCAAAGAGAGCGAGTCCATTACGGTTACGTCAATTACGTATCAAGGACATTTGCTTATTCTATCCACCAAGCTTCATCCCGATTCCTCCACTCTAAGCATTTTCCAATATTTCCCCTCCAACTCCCCTAATGTCAACAGATCTGGTCGGGATTTGAAATAAAAGCTCTGAGACATGAATTCCTTCTAGATATCAAATTTCATTAAAATCCAGTCACCCATTCTTAAGTTAGAAATACCTCAATTTTTCTAATTTTGCCAAATTAACACCCCCCAGCTCCTCCAAAGAGAACGGATCCATTCCAATTATGTCAATCACGTATCTAAAACTTGTGCTAATTCTTCCCATCAAGTTTCATCCCGATCTCTCCACTCTAAGGGTTTTCCCAGATTTCTGTTTCCCTCCTCAATCCCCCCATGTCCCCAGATCCAATTCGAGTCGAAAATGGAGCATCAGAGACATAAGATCCTTCTATATATATCAAGTTTCATTAAGATCCGATCACCTAATCGTAAGATAAAAATACCCCAATTTTCACGTTTTCCAAGAATTTCGATTTCCCCCTCCAGCTCTCCCCAATGTCGCATGATCTGATCGGAATTTAAAATTAGAGCGTTAAAGCACAAGATCCTTTTAAATATCAAATTTCATTAAGATCTGGTGACCCGTTCGTAAGTTACAAATACCTCATTTTTCCGAATCCCCCCCCCCCAACTCCACCAAAGAGAACAGATCCAGTCCGGTTATGTCAGTCACGTATCTTAGACAAGTTTTTATTCTTCCCATCCAGTTTCATCCTGATCTCTCTTCTTTAAGTATTTTCTAAGATTTTCGGCCCCCCAACTGCCCCCCCCCAATGACGCTGGATCCATTTGAGATTTAAAATAAGAGATCTCAGTTACGAGTTCCTTCTAAATATGAAGTTTCATGAAGATCCGATCACTCCTTCGTAAGTTAAAGATACGTAATTATTTCCAATTTTTCAGATTAAACCCCCCCCCCAATAGACCGGATCCGTTCCAATTATATCAATAACGTATCTAAGACTTCTGTTCATTTCTCCCGCCAAGTTTCATCCCGATCCCTCCAATCTAAGCGTTTTCCATGATTTTAGGTCCCCCCCAAACTTCCCCCAATGTCACCAGATCGGGTCGGGATTTAAAATAAGAGCTTTGAGACACGATATCCTTCTAAATATCACATTTCATTGAAATCCCATTACCCGTTCGTTAGTTAAAAATACCTCATTTTTTCTAATTTTCAGAATTGACCTCCCCCCCCCAACTACCCCAAAGAGAGCGGATCCGTTCTGGTTAGGTCAATCATGTATCTAGGACTTGTGCTTATTATTCCCACCAAGTTTCATCCCGATCCCTTCACTCTAAGTGTTTTCCAAGATTTTAGGTTCCCCCTCCCAACTCCCCCCAATGTCACCAGATCCGGTCGAAATTTAAAATAATAGCTCTGCGACACGATATAATTCCAAACATCAAATTTCATTAAGATCTGATCAACCGTTCGTAAGTTACAAATACTTCACTTTTTCTATCTTTTCCGAATTAACCGGCCCCCCACTCCCCCACCAGATGGTCAAATCGAGAAAACGACTATTTCTAATTTAATCTGGTCCAGTCCCTGATACGCCGGCCAAATTTCATCGTCCTAGCTTACCTGGAAGTGCCTAAAGTATCAAAACCGGGACCGACAGACAGACAGGCCGACAGAATTTGCGATTGCTATATGCCACTTGGTTAATACCAAGTGCCATAAAAAGAAACGAGAAGAAAAAAAAACAAGGTAAACAAAATTCACTTTGCTCCAAGCTTGGCATAATTACACCATGTATGACCAATAAGTGTTGTCACACATGGCACGTGCCACTGGGATTATAGAACCTTTGAGAGTGGGCTACCCTTTGGAATTAGCAGCAACTTTAAGGCTTTTTCTCCTGTCGAATTGTTAACCAATAATGTTTAATAACAATTTTATGTTAACTCATGGAGAGAGAAGTGTTAGCTAAGAAAAGTTCGGTACATGTGTATTACTCAGAACACGCTCAATAAGTGAAATTAGGTTCTTTATTTAAAATAAACTACGATGCAGGTATATTTTAATTAAATATTTGGTACTTGTTCATTCAGTTTATTCAATTCAATTCAGAACACACTCAAGAATTTTGCTGAGAAAATCCGGTTTCATAGCCACAAAGACAAAACTCAATTTGGTTTTCTACGCATAGTGATAGAAGATAGTGTCTGAACACGGATTTTGAAATGAAGAGTAGGGATTTGACAAAGACTGAAAAAGAGGCAATTACATTGTTCTAGGATAAGGGGTTGTTGCCAACAACAAAACAGTACGTCAATGGACACAACATGACTTTATAGTCTTAAGAGAAGGAACATTTTTGGAAGTGTAACAATTGGCCATGTTTGGAAAAAGTAAATTTGTGTGTAAATACGTGGTTTACTGACAGTAGAATACGATTTATTACTGTGTATTATATTTTAATCATATTTTGCTTTATTTCATTAGCTTTACACGAATGAACCTAACTTCACTTATTAAGTGTGTTCTGAAAAATGCACAAGTACCAAAAATTCCTTGGTAATAAGTCTCAGAAACGTGATAACATGGCGGGAAACAAAAAAAAAGAAATAAAAGGTCTGTAAATTGAAGCTTGGAACTGGTTATGGCAAAAAATTGAATAGGGATTTTTTTCTAAATTTGATATATTTGGACCAGCAAGTCAGCATATTTCTGGTTCAATACTAGTCACCTGACTTTGCTGTGCTATCAGTTCTTGAATATTGTGCATCAAAATCTCCCATAACAATTTAATTTGTTTGAAAATTAGTCTAACAATGTTAAAAGACTTTTAACGATTATCGCTAACAATTTGTGCCTGGACAAACAATAAATAGCTATTATAGCTGTAGTTAAATCAAAATATTTTTCATTTATTAAAAACACAAGATAACAGAAAAGCGTATTATGAATATTTTGGATAATTCATTTTACTATCTGAATGAAAAAGGGGATAAAGAATTTCCAAAGGTATTGATAACGGATAGGTGACGAATACGACCATCATAGGCGTTTCAGTCACTGGATATTTTTCAATGATACTGGTTGCAACCCTAAGGCTGGGCCTTGTGGCAGCTGGGATGGACCCTCGGCCCCGTATTTCCAAATAGAGATCAATCCACTGTTCAATCAAAGGATGTCAATCTTTGGGCTGAAGTTTCAGTAGTTTAAAACTATGCACGTCCATATATCATAGTTGGTGTCCGTCTTGAATTTTACTTTGTATTTCCATGTATTTAATTGTTTTCTAACTACCAAATTTAGTTTTCTGTTTCCAGGGAAAATTTCGACGGTTACTTTTCTCCCCTCTGAATCTGTCAGACAGGTTCTCAACAGGTGTCAACTAATGTCTTCATTAGGAGTAGCGGAGAATTATCGCGTGACTGGCACAAGCACATATAGGGTTTCCAGCGGTCCTCCCTTATTTTTTTGCATCTTGACCATAAGAAGGTCTTGACCATGTGAAAGTCCAAAATTTAATCTAACCGGAAATAATTGCAAATTCCACGAGGAAATAAGCGTGAAGTTTGTCTTTCAGTAAGGTAAGCAGGGTTGCCACCTATAGCACGAATGTGCTATTTTAGGATTATTTTATTACGTGTAACACGTGCTCAGGGTTGGTAAAATAGCACTTTCATGCTATTTTAGCACTATTACAGGCATTTTTTAGACAATAGTAGCAAAAATAGTTGTGTAACCCGCAAATTTGAGCAGTCGTAGCACTGACAACCCGGGATGTAAACCTTTGTATAAATTATAAAAGTATTCAAGCCAATACCCTCCTAAAGACCTATTTCCTATAGTTTTAAATCTTTTCTATGTTATTCAACTATTTTTCACGTTTCTTCGGGGGTACCTGCCTCAAGCTAGAGCCCGTTTCCTTGTGGAAAGGTTGTACTTACCAATTTCCTAGGAAACAAGAGCTAAGAGCTCATATGGCACTTGTGACGAGGCCGGACGAGCCAAGTGCCAAGAGTTCATATGGTATGAACTCTAGCAAAATTCTAAGAATCAATAGATTGATTTAAAAGTAAAATCGGAGGCTTAATGCCGGTCGAGATTTAAAATAAGAGCTCTGAGTCACGGGATCCTTCTAAATATCAAAATTTATTAAGATCCGATCACCCACTCGTAAGCTATAAATACCTCATTTTTTCTACTTTTTCCTTTCCCTTCAGCCCCCCAGATGGTCAAATCGGGAAAACGACTTTATCAAGTCAATTTGTGCAGCTCCCGGACACGCCTACCAATTTTCATCGTCCTAGCACGCCCAGAAGCACCAAACTCACCAAAGCACTGAACCCCATCCCCTAACTCCCCCAAAGAAAGTGGATCCAGTACGTTTACGTCGATCAAGTATCTACGACATTTGCTTATTCTACCCACCAAGTTTCCTCCCAATTTCTCTACTCTAAGCGTTTTCCAAGATTTCCGGTTCCCCTTTCAACTCCCCCAATGTCAACAGATCTGGTAGGGATTTCAAATAAGAGCTCTGAGACATGAGTTCCTTCTAAATATCAAATTTCATTAAGATACGGTCACCCGTTCTTAAGTTAAAAATTCCTCAATTTTTTAATTTTTCAAAATCGACACCCCCCAGCTCCTCCAAAGTGAACAGATCCGTTCCAATTATGTCAATCACGTATTTATAACTTGTGCTTATTCTTCCCATCTAGTTTCATCCCGATCTCTCCACTCTAAGCGTTTCCCAAGATTTCTGTTTCCCCCCTCCAGCTCCCTATGTCCCTGGATCCGATTCGAATTGAAAATGGAGCATCTGAGACATAAGATCCTTCTATATATCAAATTTCATTTAGATCCGATCACCCATTCGTAAGATAACGATGCCTCAATTTTCACGTTTTCCAAGAATTCCGGTTTCCCCCTACAACTTCCCCAAATTTCATAGGATTTGGTCATAATTTAAAATAAGGGCTTTAAAGCACAAGATCCTTCTAAATATCAAATTTCATTAAGATCTGATCTCCCGTTCGAAAGTCAAAAATACCTCATTTTTTCTGATTTTTTCGAATTAATCCCTCCCCCCCCCCCAACTCCACATAAGAGGGTGGATCCAGTCCGGTTATGTCAGTCAGGTATCTTCGAAATGTTTTTTTTTTCCTCTCACCAAGTTTCATCCTAATCTCTCCGCTTTAAGTGTTTTCCAAGATTTCCGCCCCCCCCCCTAAATGACGCTGGATCTGGTCGGGATTTAAAATGAGAGATCTGAGTTACGATGTCCATCTAAATATGAAATTTCATTAAGATACAATTAGTCCTCTGTAAGTTAAACATACCTCAATTTTTTTTTATTTTTCAGAATTAACCCTCCCCGTCCCAACTCCCCCAAATAGAGCGGATCCGTTCTGGTTATGTCAATTACGTATCTAGAACTTCTGCTTATTTTTCCCCACCAAGTTTCATCTCGATCCCTCCACTCTAAGTGTTTTCCAAGATTTTAGGTTCCACCCCCTCCCCCCAACTCCCTCATATGTCACCGGATCCAGAGCGGATCCTTTCTGGTTATGTCAGTCAGGTATCTTGGACTTGTTTTTATTCTTCCCACCAAGTTTCATCTGATCTCTCCGCTTTAAGTGTTTTCCAATATTTCCGGTTCCCCCCAACTCCCCGGTCAGGTCAGGATTTAAAGTAAGAGATCTGAGTTACGAGGTACTTTTAAATATAAAATTTCATTAAGATCCGATTACTCCTTCGTAAGTTAAAAATACCTCATTTTTTTCAGAATTAACCCTCCCCCCAACTCTCCCAAACAGAGCAGATCCACTCAGGTTATGTCAATCATGTATCTATGACCTCTGCTTATTTCTTCCACCAAGTTTCATCCCGATCCCTCCACTCTAAGCGTTTTCCTAGATTTTAGGTTCCTCCCTCCAACTCCCCCCAATGTCATCGGATCTGGTCGGGATTTTAAAAACGATTTCTGAGACACGATATCCTTCTAAACATCAAATTTCATTAAGATCCCATCACCCATTCTTAAGTTAAATACTTCATTTTTCTATTTTTCCGAATTAACTGCCCCCCACTCCTCCCCAGATGGTCAAATCGGGAAAAAAAAACTATTTCTAATTTAATTTGGTCCGGTTTCTGGTACGCCTGCCAAGTTTCATCGTACTAGCTTACCTGGAAGTGCCTAAAGTAGCAAAACCGGGACAGACCGACAGACCGACTGACCGACAGATAGACCGACAGAATTTGTGACCGCTATATGTCACTTGGTTAATACCAAGTGCCATAAAAAAAGGTGACACGGCCGCTAATCTTGACAGGTTTGACACTAATCGTCTCTGATTTCTAGCTATCTTTTTTTGCATTTTCTTATTATTATTATTATTATTATGCTTGTTATTATGTGCCATTTTGTGTCTTATTGTTATACCACCCTATTATTTGTGCTATTATGTGTGTTTTTGTTATTGTTATTGTCATATGTTATTGTTATTGTGCCGTGGCCCGAAGAGACTTTTGTCGCAACAAACATCTATCTATCTATCTGTTATCTAACTCTTTTCCAGTTCATTTTTCCGGTTTTCCATTAAAAATAATCTTCCCGCGATTCTTAGAAAGACAAACCAGTAGCTAGGCAGGGGCAAGGGATACCAGCGTCCTTGAGATAAAGTGTTTTATCTCTTTTGAAAAATTGCAAGAAACATGAAATTTCACAACATCGTAACTAGATCAGACTCATATTATTAGGAAATTAAAAAAAAAAAGTTTTTTTCAACTGAAAGTAAGGAGCGACATTAAAACTTAAGACGAACAGAAGTTATTACGCATATAAGGGGTTTTGTCCCCTTCTCAATACCTTGCTCTTCGCGCTAAAGCCTTTTAGTACTTAAAAAAAAGCTTCTTATTGTTCTAATTAAACGACTCATTAAACAAACGACTAATTAAACAAAAGAATTGGAACAAAATTCAAGCCTTAGCGTAAAGAGCAATATATTGAGGAGGGGGAAACCCCCTCATGTGTGTAATAATTTCTGTTCGTTGTAATTTTAGATGTTGCCCGTTGCCCTTTACTTTCAGTTGAAAAACTTGTTTTTTTAGCTGATTTCTGATCGTTTTTTTTAAATAATGCCAGAAAATATAGCTATACCTCCACGGAAAAATCGAAATATCCTAAAGAAAATTCGATCCCCGTGAAAATTTACCCGTGAAAATTGAGTCAGAAAAGAGAAAGCAGGACATATAGAAAAAATTTCCTATAGGAATTCAGGCAAATTCCCCGAGTGAAAATTTCACTCCTGGAAATTTACCTCCAAATGGAAAATACACCCCGTGGAAAATCTCCCTCAGAAGAAAATTGGTCCCCCCGCCTGAAAAATGCATGAATACTTCCCAATTAAAAAACACTATGCGTAAACAATGGGTAAATTTTAAAAACTAAAGGCCTTTTCCCAGGGGCTAGGGAGGGGGGTCATGTTATCTCCAAAATTATAGTTATTTGGTCCTTCAACTATGCTGAACAAAACGGTCATTTAAATACGTTCATCGGATGATCCTGGGAAATAAAGCGGCATGGGAGGGGGCCTAGTTGCCCTCCAATCTCTTTGGTAACTTAAAAGGGCAATAAAACTATTGATTTTTGTCTGAAGAAGCCCTCTGCCGACATTCCAGGACCGCTGGATCTATACAATCATCCCAAAAATGGATCTTACTTCTGGCAAAAAATTCCACATATCCACAAATAGGAGCTTGAAACCTCTACAGTAGGGTTTTCTGATACGCTGGGTCTGACGGTGAGATTTTCCTCAAGATTCTTTAACTTTTAGGCTAGGTATCTCCCTTTTTTCGAAAATCAGGCGAACTTTCTCAGGCTCGTAACCTTTGATGGGTAACCATGGAGGGGAAATGAAACATCTCGTCACCACGAACTGTTTGGTTTGCTTGGACGATCTTAGAGTGTATTAAATAAAAAAACAAGTTTTTTAACTACAAGTAGGGAGCGACATTACAACTTAAAATGAACAGAAATTATACCGTAAATGAAAGAGGTTATCCCCTCCTATTAATTATAATTATACGATTTATTTTCATTTTAAGTTTTAATGTCGCTCCTTACTTGCAGTTAAAAAACTTGTCTGTTGCACTCCAATTTTTGGTTACTTAAAAAGGCAACTAGAACTTATATACGTAATAATTTCTGTTCGTTTTAGGTTCTATTGCTGCTCCTTACTTCCACCTGAAAAAAACTTTTTTTTATTTATTTTCTCATTTTGTTGAAAACAATGCTAGAAAATCATGCAACCCCTTCATGGAAATTTTCTTCCCTCGTGATAAATTCCTCCATGGAAAGATCCTCCCACGTAATTCCCTCCCCCCTTTTAACATGAAAAAGTTCCCGTGAAAACGACTGTACACGTCCCAATAACCATTACTATATGTACAAAATGGTCAAAGTTTGTAACTTACAGCCCCTCCCCCGGGGACTGTGGGGGATTAAGTCGTCCCGAAAGACATAATTATTAGAATTTTTGACAATGCTGAACAAACTAGCTGTCTCAAAATTTTGATCTAGTGACTTTGGGAAAAAATGTGCGTGGGAGGGGGCCTAGGTGACCTCCAATTTTTTAGTAACTTATTAAGGCCACTAGAACTTTTATTTTACGTTAGAATGAGCCCTCTCGTGATATTCTAGGACCACTGGGTCGATACGATCACCCCGTGGGAAAAAACAAAAAACAAAAAACAAAAATACAAATAAACACACATCCGTGATCTGTCTTTTGGGAAAAATACAAAATTCCACATTTATGTAGATTGGAGCTTGAAACTTCTACATTAGGATTCCCTGATGCGTTAAATCTGATGGTTTGATTTCGTTAAGATTCTTTGACTTTTAGGGGGTGTTTTACTAAAATAATTTTCTAATTTTTCTAAAATAAGGCACATTTTCTCAGGCTCCCAACTTGGGTCAAACTAAACTTGAAGAAACATATATTCAGAATCAGTGTAAAAATGCGATTCTTTTGATTTAACTATTGGTGTCAAAATTCCTTTTTGTAGAGTTTTCGGTTACTATTGAGCCGGTTCGCTCCTTACTACAGTTCGTTACCACGAACTGTTTGACAGTTTATTTAGCTATTAAAGAATATTGTTACTCTTTTGATAGCATTTAAAGTGGCCGGCAAAACAGGGTATAATTTCTTCAAAATCGTTTGGGGGGAATTTGAAACCGATTTTCCTTATTTTAGTGAAAATTGCCAGGTGGAAAATGAAAAATGAGCCATCTCAAACAGTTCTTGGTAACGAACTGTAGTAAGGTGAGACCCGGCTCAATAGTAAACGAAACTCTAAAAAACGGAATTTTGATACTAATAAATACACCAAAAGAATCAGATTTTATGCTGATTTTGAATATATAAGTTTCATTAAATTTGGCCTTACTCATCAAAAGTTGCGAACCTGAGAAAATTTGCCTTCTTTTGGAAAATAAAAGAAAACATCCACTAAAAGTTATAGGATCTTAACGAAAATCACACCATCACATTCAGCGTATCAGAGAATCCTACTGTAGGAGTTTCAGGCTCCTATCTAAAAAATGTGGAACATAGTATTTTTTGCCAGAAGACCGGTCACGGGTGCGTGTTTATTTTTTGTTTTTTTTTTCCAGGGGTGATCGTATCGACCAATTGGCCCTAGAATGTTGCGGGAGGGCTCATTCTAACAGAAATTAAGAGTTCTAGTGCCCTTTTTAAGTGACTAAAAAACTGGAGGGTGCCTAGGCCCCCTCCCACGCTCATTTTTTCTTAAAGTCAGCGGATCAAAATTTTGAGATAGCCATTTTGTTCAACATAGTCGAAAAACATAACAACTATGTCTTTGGGGCTGACTTACTCCCCCACAGTCCCCGGGGGAGGAGCTGCAAGTTACAAACTTTGACCTACGTTTGCAGACACTAATGGTTATTTCGTAGTGTTCAGAACTTTTCAGGGGATTTATTTGGTTGGGGATGGGGGTTTAGGGCCGGGGGTCTACGTAGGAGGATCTTACCTTGGAGGAATTTGTCATGGGAGAAGATAAATTCCATTTCTCTTCCCAGAGGGCGCAGGATTTTCTAACACTATTTAAAAAAATACAATGAAAAAATAAATATGAAAAAGTTTTTTTCCACTGAAAGTAAGGACCAGCATTAAAACTTAAAACGAACAGAGATTATTACGCAAACGGGGGGGGGTTCATCTCTTCCTAAATACCTCGCTCTTCATGCTTAGTTAGTTTTAGTAATTTCAGCTATTTATTCTTCAGCCTGTGTGATTCAGGGGTCATTCTTAAAGAACTGGGACAAAATTCAAGCTTTAGTGTAAAGAGCGAGGTATTAGCAAAGGGGAAACCCCCCTCATATACATAAAAAATATATACAAATATAGAAGTTCGTTACGAAAGTTAATTTGTAAGTAATGTATATTTTTATGGCAACTGGTATTAACCAAGTGACATATAGCGATCGTAGCTATCTTATTATTTTCTGCTAATTATATATTGGCCCCTTAATCAATCGTATGCAGAATTTTAGCATCCAAACGCAACAAAACAAAAAATAGATCAAAATTCCAAACGAAGCTACCGCAAATTCTGTCGGTTTTTCTACTTTGGGCACTTCCAGGTAAGCTAGGAAGATGAAATTTGGCAGGCGTATATGAAACCGGACCAGATTAAATTAAAAATAGTCGTTTTCTCGATTTGACCATCTGGAGGAGGCGGAGTGGGGGCCGGTTAATTCGAAAAAATAGAAAAAATGAAGTATTTTTAAATTACGAACGGGTGATGGGATCTTAATGAAATTTGATGTTTCCAATTTTTGGTTACTTAAAAAGGCAACTAGAACTTATATACGTAACAATTTCTGTTCGTTTTAGGTTCTATTGCTGCTCCTTACTTCCATCTGAAAAAAACTTTTTTTTTATTTATTTTCTCATTTTGTTGAAAACAATGCTAGAAAATCATGCGACCCCTTCATGGAAATTTTCTTCCCTCGTGATAAATTCCTCCATGGAAAGATCCTCCCACGTAATTCCCTCCCCCCTTTTAACATGAAAAAGTTCCCGTGAAAACGACTGTACACGTACCAATAACCATTACTATATGTACACAATGGTCAAAGTTTGTAACTTACAGCCCCTCCCCCGGGGACTGTGGGGGATTAAGTCGTCCCGAAAGACATAATTATTAGAATTTTCGACAATGCTGAACAAACTAGCTGCCTCAAAATTTTGATATAGTGACTTTGGGAAAAATGTGCGTGGGAGGGGGCCTAGGTGACCTCCAATTTTTTAGTAACTTATTAAGGCCACTAGAACTTTTATTTTACGTTAGAATGAGCCCTCTCGTGATATTCTAGGACCACTGGGTCGATACGATCACCCCGTGGGAAAAAATAAAAAACAAAAAACAAAAATACAAATAAACACACATCCGTGATCTGTCTTTTGGGAAAAATAATTCCACATTTATGTAGATTGGAGCTTGAAACTTCTACATTAGGATTCCCTGATGCGTTAAATCTGATGGTTTGATTTCGTTAAGATTCTTTGACTTTTAGGGGGTGTTTTACTAAAATAATTTTCTAATTTTTCTAAAATAAGGCACATTTTCTCAGGCTCCCAACTTGGGTCAAACTAAACTTGAAGAAACATATATTCAGAATCAGTGTAAAAATGCGATTCTTTTGATTTAACTATTGGTGTCAAAATTCCTTTTTGTAGAGTTTTCGGTTACTATTGAGCCGGTTCGCTCCTTACTACAGTTCGTTACCACGAACTGTTTGACAGTTTATTTAGCTATTAAAGAATATTGTTACTCTTTTGATAGCATTTAAAGTGGCTGGCAAAACAGGGTATAATTTCTTCAAAATCGTTTGGGGGGAATTTGAAACCGATTTTCCCTATTTTAGTGAAAATTGCCAGGTGGAAAATGAAAAATGAGCCATCTCAAACAGTTCTTGGTAACGAACTGTAGTAAGGTGAGACCCGGCTCAATAGTAAACGAAACTCTAAAAAACGGAATTATGATACTAATAAATACACCAAAAGAATCAGATTTTATGCTGGTTTTGAATATTTAAGTTTCATTAAATTTGGCCTTACTCATCAAAAGTTGCGAACCTGAGAAAATTTGCCTTCTTTTGGAAAATAAAAGAAAACATCCACTAAAAGTTATAGGATCTTAACGAAAATCACACCATCACATTCAGCGTATAAGAGAATCCTACTGTAGGAGTTTCAGGCTCCTATCTAAAAAAATGTGGAACATAGTATTTTTTGCCAGAAGACCGGTCACGGGTGCGTGTTTATTTTTTGTTTTTTTTTTCCAGGGGTGATCGTATCGACCAATTGGCCCTAGAATGTTGCGGGAGGGCTCATTCTAACAGAAATTAAGAGTTCTAGTGCCCTTTTTAAGTGACTAAAAAACTGGAGGGTGCCTAGGCCCCCTCCCACGCTCATTTTTTCTTAAAGTCAGCGGATCAAAATTTTGAGATAGCCATTTTGTTCAACATAGTCGAAAAACATAACAACTATGTCTTTGGGGCTGACTTACTCCCCCGCAGTCCCCGGGGGAGGAGCTGCAAGTTACAAACTTTGACCAACGTTTGCAGACAGTAATGGTTATTTCGTAGTGTTCAGAACTTTTCAGGGGATTTATTTGGTTGGGGATGGGGGTTTAGGGCCGGGGGTCTACGTAGGAGGATCTTACCTTGGAGGAATTTGTCATGGGAGAAGATAAATTCCATTTCTCTTCTCAGAGGGCGCAGGATTTTCTAACACTATTTAAAAAAAATACAATGAAAAAATAAATATGAAAAAGTTTTTTTCCACTGAAAGTAAGGACCAGCATTAAAACTTAAAACGAACAGAGATTATTACGCAAACAGGGGGGGGGGGTTCATCTCTTCCTAAATACCTCGCTCTTCATGCTTAGTTAGTTTTAGTAATTTCAGCTATTTATTCTTCAGCCTGTGTGATTCAGGGGTCATTCTTAAAGAACTGGGACAAAATTCAAGCTTTAGTGTAAAGAGCGAGGTATTAGCAAGGGGGAAAACCCCCTCATATACATAATAAATATATACAAATATAGAAGTTCGTTACGAAAGTTAATTTGTAAGTAATGTATATTTTTATGGCAACTGGTATTAACCAAGTGACATATAGCGATCGTAGCTATCTTATTATTTTCTGCTAATTATATATTGGCCCCTTAATCAATCGTATGCAGAATTTTAGCATCCAAACGCAACAAAACA
The DNA here is from genome assembly GCF_032884065.1 of Artemia franciscana. Taxonomy (NCBI): domain Eukaryota; kingdom Metazoa; phylum Arthropoda; class Branchiopoda; order Anostraca; family Artemiidae; genus Artemia; species Artemia franciscana. Next base: position 48,598,500 of record NC_088866.1, on the reverse strand, counting down.
AAAAATAGATCAAAATTCCAAACGAAGCTACCGCAAATTCTGTCGGTTTTTCTACTTTGGGCACTTCCAGGAAAGCTAGGAAGATGAAATTTGGCAGGCGTATATGAAACCGGACCAGATTAAATTAAAAATAGTCGTTTTCTCGATTTGACCATCTGGAGGAGGGGGAGTGGGGGCCGGTTAATTCGAAAAAATAGAAAAAATGAAGTATTTTTAAATTACAAACGGGTGATGGGATCTTAATGAAATTTGATGTTTGGAAGGATATCGTGTCTTAGAGCTATCATTTAAAATTCTGACCAGATCCGGTGACATTGGGAGGAGTTCGAGCGGGGACCTAAAATCTTGGAAAACGTATAGAGTGGAGGGAACGGAATGAAACTTGGTGGGAAAAATAAACTCACATCCTAGATACGTAATTGACGTAACCGGAACGGATCTGTTCTCTTTGTGGTAGATGGGGGGGGGGGTTAATTTTGAAAAATTAGAAAAAATAATTTATTTTTAACTTACGAACGGGTGATCGGATCTCAATAAAATTTGATATTTAGAAGGACCTCGTAACTCAGATCTCTTATTTTAAATCCAAACCGGATCCAGTGTCAGTGCGGTGGGTGGTTGGGGGGGGACTGGAAGTCTTAGAAAATACTTAAAGCGGAGAAATCACGATGAAACAGGGTGGGAAGAATAAAAACAAGTCCAAGATACGGAACTGACATAACCAGACCGGATCCGCTCTCTTTGGTTGAGTTTGGGGGGGGGGGAATAATTTGGAAAAATTAGAAAAAATGAGGAATTTGTTACTTACGAGCGGGTGATCAGATCTTAATGAAATTTGATACTTAGAAGGATCTTGTGCTTTAGAGCTCTTATTTTAAATTCCGACCAGATCCCCTGACATAGGGGGGGGGGCTGGAGGGGGAAACCGGAATTTTTGGAAAACGTGAAAATTGGGGTATCTTTATCTTACGAATAAGTGATCAGATCTTAATGAAACTTAATATATAGAAGGATTTTATGTCTCAAATGCTCCACTTTCGGCTCGAATTGGATCCGAGGACATAGGGGGCTTGAGGGGAGAAACAGAAATCTTGGAAAACGCTTAGAGTGGAGAGATCTAGATGAAACTTGATGGGAAGAATAAGCAAAAGTTCTAGATACGTGATTGACATAATTGGAACGGATCCGTTCTCTTTGGAGGAGCTGGGTGGTGTTAATTTGGAAAAATTTGAAAAATTGAGGTATTTTAAGTTAAGAACGGGTGACCGGATCTTAATAAAATTTGATATTTAGAAGGAACTCATGTCTCAGAGCTCTTATTTCAAATAACGACCAGATCTGTCGACATTGGGGGAAGTTGGAGGGGGAAATCGGAAATCTTGGAAAACACTTAGAGTGGAGGAATCGGGATGAAGCTTGGTGGGTAGAATAAGCAAATGGCTTAGATACGTGATTGACGTAACCGTACTGGATTCACTCTCTTTGGGGGAGTTAGGGGTGGGGTTCAGTGCTTTGGCAAGTTTGGTGCTTCTGGACGTGCTAGGACGATGAAAACTGGTAGGCATGTCAGAGAGCTGCACAAATTGACTTGATTAATTCGTTTTCCCTATTTCGAGCGGCTGAAGGGAAAGGAAAAATTAGAAAAAATGATGTATTAATAAATTACGAGTGGGTGATCGGATCTTAATGAGTGTTGATATTTAGAAGGACCTCGTGACTCAGAGCTCTTGTTTTAAATCGCATCCGGATTAAAGCCTCTTATTTTTCTTTTAAATCAATCTATTGATTCTTTTAATTCTGCTAGAGCTCATACCATATGAGCTCTTGGCTCTTCCGGCCTCGTCACAAGTGCCACATTAGCTTTTAGCTCTTGTTTACTAATAAAAAACGTTCGTTAAAAATTAAAAATTCTAGTTGCCCTTTTAAGTAGCCGAAAAACTGTGGGACAACTAGGCCTCCTCTTCCACCCTTTTCCTCAAAATCGCGTGATCAAAACAAAGAGAAAGCCATTTAGCAAAAACAAAAATTAATACGCAAATTTCGTTTTAATTATTCATTTGTGGAGAGCCAAAATCAAACATGCATTAACTCAAAAACGTTCAGAAATTAAATTTAAAAAAAACAAGTTTTTTAACTGAAAGAAAGGAGCGACATTCAAACTTAAAACGAACAGAAACTAGACCTACTTTGCCTGAGCAACGTGGAGTGTTGCGGCAACCTTTGTCCGGCTTCGCCGAATAAAGTGTTGCGAGAGCAACACTTTGGTTTTGTTTCTTTGCTATCGGTTAAACACTGAAGTTATCAGCCTATCGAAGCTTTTAAAACGTTATGTTCAAAGAAGAACACGATCAGTAATCACATGATCAGAGGCTATTCCTCAGTGCTGAAAAAACAACAATAACAAAAGAATATCAAAAGAAGGGACTAAATTGACTTTGCAGCCAGTTGAACTCTATTGTTTTCAATCGTAGACATCGGGACGGATCAAGACATGGAATAATATCTTATATAATCTAGTTGGTATTATAAAGCTATCCGTAATTTTTCAGGATTAAAATAGCATAGATGGAACTATTAATTATTACGAAACTGCCATGTTGTTTTACGTTATCGTTTGTACCTGTTGCGTAAACACTTAATTCTATGTTACAGTGAGTATGGGTGGGCTACACCAACTAGCAAGAGTTACAAACCCCTCTTCACTGAAGATGATTGTAGCCCAACAGACGATTATTACTTACAAGTCCCCTGCATGTCTTACTACTGGAACCAACTCGGTCTTACCATCAAATACACTGGAAGCAAATAATAGGTACAACAAATAGCAAAATGTGCAAACCCCTCACTGCCGAAGATGTTAATGAGCTAACAGCCGACCTTTCCTTACAAGTCCCCTACATGTCTCACAATTGGTATCGGCTTATTTTTGGTTTCAGTACGTACCCTACTACTGAAGTTGTCAACCCCTTGAAACTTTCAAACTAGTATATCTCATGTAGGAATTTTTATACCAAAAAATGGATGACATATACTTTGATCAGCTCATCAAGAGCTATGGATTGCCGTCGAAAATGAAATTCTATCTGTCTTAGTTCAAAAGTTGAACTAAGACTTTTTTTTCCCTTAGGCCAACTTTCTAACGTCACCACTTAGAAAGGAGCAAAGGATAAGCTCCAATTTCTTTAGCAATTAAATAAAAGAAACAACTAATTTTTTTAGCTTAAAGTAAGGAGCGACATTAAAACTTAAAACGAACAGAAATTACTCCGTATATAAAACAGGTAGTCCCCTCCGCAATCCCTCGCTCTTTACGCTAAAGCTTTTAATTGTTTTAAAAAGTAGAATTGTGGCAGAGTCAAACTTTAGCGTAAAGAGCGAGGGATTGCGGAGGGGACAACCCGTTTTATATACGGAGTAATTTCTGTTCGTTTTAAGTTTTAATGTCGCTCCTTACTTTCAGCTAAAAAAAATTAGTTTTTTTTATTTAATTTCTGAACGTTTTTGAATTAATGCATGTTTGGTTTTGGCTCTCCTCGCATAAACTATTAAAATGAAATTTGTATATTAATTCTTTTTTTGGCTAAATGGCTTTCTCTTAGTTTTGATCAGACGATTTTGAGAAATAAGGGGTGGAGAAGGAGGCCTAGTTGCCCTCCAATTTTTCGGTTACTGAAAAAGGCCACTAGAACTTGTAATTTTTAACGAACGTTTTTATTAGTAAAAAATATATGTAACTTAAGAATTAACTTGCGTAACAAACTTTCATAATCTTATATTTTTATTATGTATACGAGTGGGTTTGTACCCTCGTTAATACCTCGCTCTTTACACTAATTCTTAAGTTTTGTCCCAATTCTTTAAGAATGACCCCTGAATCAGAAAGGCTGTAGAATAAATAGTTGAAATTACTAAAAATAATTTAGCATAAAGAGCAAGGTATTTATCTCATCCTAAATACCTCGCTCTTTATGCTAAAGTATTTTTAGAACCCCTCATATGCGTAATAATCTCTGTTCATTTTAAGTTTCAATGCTACTCCTTCCTTTCATTTGAAGAAAAACGTTTTCATGTTTATTTTTCATTGTTTTCTTATAGTAATGCTAGAAAATCCTGCGCCCTTTTCATTGAATTTTTCTTCCCCCATGACAGATTCCTCCAAGGAAAGATCCTCCAACATAGCCCCCTCCCCTCAGCCCCACCCCCAAACAAAATAAAATCCCCCTGAAAACATCTGTACACTTCCCAATAACCATTACTATATGTAAACACTGGTCAAAGTTCGTAACTTGCAGCTCCTCCCCCAGGGATTGTGGGGGAGTAATTCATCCCCAAAGACATAGTTATTATGGTTTTCGACTATGCTGAACAAAATGGCTATCTCAAAATTTTGATCCGTTGACTATGGGGAAAAATGAGCGTGGGAGGGGGCCTAGATGCCCTCCAATTTTTTCGGTCACTTAGAAAGGGCACTAGAACTTTTCATTTCCATTAGAATGAGCCCTCTTGTGAAATTCTAGGACCACTTGGTCGATACGATGACCACTGGGAAAAAGAAAAAACAGAAAAACAAACAAATAAACACGCACCCGTGATTTGTCTTCTGGCAAAAAATACAAAATTCCACATTTTTGTAGATAGGAGCTTGAAACCTCTACAGTAGGGTTCTCTGATACACTGAATCTGATGATGTCATTTTCGTTAAGATTCTACGGCTTTTAGGGGGTGTTTCCCCCTATTTTCTAAAATAAGGTAAATTTTCTCAGGCTCTTAACTTTTGATGGGTAAGACTAAACTTGATGAAACTTATATATTTAAAATCACCATTAAAATACGGTTCTTTAGATGTAGCTATTGATATCAAAATTCAATTTTTTAGAGTTTTGGTTACTATTGAGCCGGGTCGCTCCTTACTACAGTTCGTTACCACGAACTGTTTGATGACAGAACTTTTAAAGTTTAAGATATGCATCTGATAACATTTCTCTACCTCAATCCCAAGTCCGAAAAAACAAATGATAAACCCAGCCAAAATCACGGTAGCACTTTTGGACCTGTGAGAAAATGCCGCATTTTTGCTTCTGTAAATTTTTCTATTTATCACTCAAAGAAGATATATTGGCTGTGGGGCCAAGTAACTGCCGCATATATTTAACACTTATAGATTGTAGTCCATCTTCAATTTGAAAGTGGTGCCTGCCTGCTTGCCTTCTAGAACGGAGCTTTCCACTCGAAAGCAGAAACATGGTTTGATGAAAAAAAAATTGGCTGCACATCTTCAGATACTCCTCTCTGACATAGGCTATATAACTCCACTTCACTTCGCACACCATAGGCCCTGGCTCGTGGACAAGCAAAAACCATCGTTTTTTGCCCCAGACAAGAGTTCTGCGGAGCTTTCCAAAATGTAATGTCATATTCATCAATCCGGCCTGAGGTCCACACTTTCCGAAAAAACCGCACAGGTTAGATCCTTACCAGTTTCCAGGAATAAGCCGACATCGGCAGCATAGGAAAAAAAACAGGACAAAACCAAAGTGTTGTTCTCGCAACACAATTACTCCATGTATTAAAGGGGCTGTTCCCTCCTCAACGTCTCTCTCTTTACGTTAAAGTTATTTACTGTTTTATAAAGTAGAATTGAGAGAAACAGTCAAATTTTACCGTGAAGAGCGGGACGTTGAGGAGGGAACAGCCCCTTTAATACACCGAGTAATCAAACAGTTCGCGGTAACGAACTGTAGTAAGGAGCGACCCGGCTCAATAGTAGCCAAAAGTCTAAAAACCAGAATTTTGATACCAATAGCAACATCAAAAGAATAGCATTTTAATGCTGATTTTAAATGTATAGTTTTCATTAAGTTTAGTCTTACTCATCAAAAGTTACGAGCCTGAGAAAATTCGCCTTATTTTAGAAAAAGTCATGGAATCTTAACAGAAATCACACCATCAGATTCAGCGTATCAGAGAACCCTATTGTAGAAGTTTCAAGCTCCTATCTACAAAAATGTGGAATTTTATATTTTTTGCCAGAAGGCAGATCACGCATGCGTGTTTATTTGTTTTTTTTTTTTTTTATCCCAGGGGTGATCGTATCGACCCAGTGCTCCTAGAATGTTGTATGAGGGGTCATTCTAACGGAAATGAAAATTTCTAGTGCCCTTTTTAAGTGACCAAAAAACTGGAAGGCACCTAGGCCCCCTCCCACGCTAATTATTGTCCCAAAGTCATCGGATCAAAATTCTGAGATAGCCATTCTATTCAACATAGTCGAAAAACCTTATAACCATGTCTTTTGGGACGACTTACTCCCCCAGAGTCTCCATGGGAGGGGCTTCAAGTTACAAACTTTGAGTTTGTGCTTACAGTGCTTACATATAGCAATGGTTATTGAGAAGTGTACAGACATTTTCAGAGGGAAGTTTTAGTTGGAGTGGTGGGGTTGAGAAGAGGGTTTTTGTTGGGGGAACACTCTATGGAGGAATTTGCCATGGGTGAAGAAAATTTCCATGAAGGGAGCGCAGGATTTTCTAGCATTATTTAAAAAAAAAAAAAAAACAATGAAAAATAACTACGAAAAAAATGTTTCAACTGAAAGTAAGGAGCAGCATTGAAACTTATAACGAACAGAAATTATAACGCATACGCATTAAAACTTAAATACGATAACGCATTTCGCTAAGGTATTTTTAGTAATTTCAACCATTTATTCTATGGCCTTTGTGATTCAGTGGTCATTCTTAAGGAATTGGGACAAAATTTAAGCTTTAGTGTAAAGAGCGGGGTACTGATGAGGGGTTGAACCCCCTCATATACGTAATAAAAACTTGCCAATACAGAATTTGTTAAGTAAGCTAATTTGTAAGTAGCGTATATCCTTTACTAATAAACATCTTCGTAAAAAATTAAAAGTTCTAGCTACCTTTTTAAGTAACCAAAAACTTGAAGGGCAACTAGGCCCCCCCCGCTCCTTTTTTTCTCAAAATCATTGGATCAAAGCTATGAGAAAGCCATTTAGAAAAAAAAATAAATATGCAAATTTTGTTTTAATTATTCATCTGTGGAGAGCCATAAAATCAAATATGCATTAATTCAAAAACATTCAGAAATTAAATAAAAGTTTTCTAGCTGAAAGTAAGGAGCGACATTAAAACTTAAAACTAACAGAAATTATTTCGTATATGAAAGGGGCTGCTCCCTTCTCAACACCACGCTCTTTACACTAAAGTTTTTTTACTGTTTTAAAAATTAGAGTTGAGAGATAGTAAAAAAAAACTGATCTGTTTCTGTGGATGCTTCAAATATATAGGCCTATCTTAGTTTCGACAAGATTTTTGAAATTGCACCCCCCCCCTCCTGTCCCATAGCACACTACACCCCTATTGGCAAACCCGCCAAAGACATTTCAAACAAACTACTATACATGCCAATCAAATGATAAGATGTGACAGGATGTTTATTTATACTCAAAACTTTTATTGGCTATGGCAATAATATTTGGTTATTGACTATGGCTATTATAAATTGTGGATCAACGTAAAATTCAGCTTTGGTTTTGGGATTTTTTGGTTTGGGGATTTAAAACCCAGCTTTGGGATTTTTTGGTTTAGTTTGGGTTGATCCGAAGTTTGGATCAGCCCAGTCTTGAGTCCAAACCTTGTGAAGTATCCATTCGCCATGCTAATAATATGTTAAAATATACACTAAAAATATATACGTCGAATTTTCTTTGATATTAACTTGAAACATAGGTAAAATTGGTGCAAACAGTTTTACTCGCTTTCATATAAAGTAAATATCCCATTCGATGCCTTTTTTATGCTCTTTAGAAATATAATAATCGCTTCTACCGCAAATTTAGATTTAAGCACTTTTTGACCTCTTAAAACACTTTTTGACCTCTTAAAAATGACCCATATCTGGGGTCATTACAAATCTATAATAGTTTAGAAACAAATTTGGGCTATATATTTGCACATCAGGGGGTGGGGGTAAAGCATAGCATATATTAAATACGTAAACTAACCATCGCTGTTTTTTTTTAATTTTTTTCTTTATGTGTTTGTGCACATCGAATTTTAATGAGAAGAGGGATCACCAGTGCAACAGCACAAACACATAAAAAAAAATTACAGCAATGGTTAGTTTACGTATTTAATATATGCTATGCTTTACCCCCACCCCCCTCACCCCCCTGATGTGCAAAAATAGAGTCCCTACAATACGTTTGAATTTAGGGAATGTATTTTCATTCACAATCAAACAGTTCTTGGTAACGAACTGTAGTAAGGCGCGTTCCGGCTCAACAGTAACCGAAACTCTAAAAAATGGAATTTTGATACCAATACCTACATCAAAAGAATCGCATTTCAATGCTTATTTTAAATATATAAGTTTAATCAAGTTTAGTCTTACCCATCAAAAGTTACGAGCCTGAGAAATTTTGCGTTATTTTAGAAAATAGGAAGAAACACCCCATAAAGTCATAGAATCTTAACGAAAATTACACCCTCAGATTCAACGTATCAGAAAACCCTACTGTAGAAGTTTCAAGCTCCTATCTATAAAAATGTGGAATTTTGTATTTTTTGCCAGAAGGCGGAACACGGATGTGTGTTTATTTGTTTGTTTGTGTTTTTTTTCCCTTGGGGTGATCGTATCGACCCAGTTGTCCTAGAATGTTGCGAGAGGGCTCATTCTAACGAAAATGAAAAGTTCTAGTGCCCTTTTTAAGTGACCAAAAAAATTGGAGGGCACCTAGGCCCCCTCCCACGCTAATTATTTTCCTAAAGTCAACGGATCAAAATTCTGAGATAGCAATTTTATTTAGCGTAGTCGAAAAACCTTATAACTATGTATTTGGGGACGAGTTACTCCCCCACAGTCCCCGTGGGAGGGGCTACAAGTTACAAACTTTGACTAGTTCTTACATATAGTAATGGTTATTGGGAAGTGTACAAGCGTTTTCAGGAGGATTTTTTGGCTGGGGGAGGGGTTGAGAAGAGGGGAATATGCTGGGGGAACTTTCCATTGAGGAACTTTTCATGGGGGAAGAAAATTTCCATGAAGGGAGCGCAGGATTTACTAGTATTATTTAAAAAAAAAAAAAAAACAATGAAAAAATAAATATTAGAAAGTTTTTCAGCTGGAAGTAAGGAGCAGCATTAAAACTTAAAACGAACAGAAATTATTACCCATATAAGGGGCTCACCTCCTCCTAATACATCGCTCTTTACGCTAAAGTATTTTTAGTAATGTCAACTATTTATTCTACGGCTTTTGCGATTCAGAGGTCATTCTTAATGAATTGGGACAAAATTTAAGATTTAGTGTAAAGAGAGAGGTACTGACCAGGGGGCGAACACTCTCATATATGTAATAAAAACATGAGAATAAAAAGTTCTTTACGTAAGCTAATTTATAAGTTACGTATATCTTTTACTAATAAAAAGATTCGTAAAAAATTAAAAGTTCTAGTTTCCTTTTTAATAAACCAAAAAATTGGAGGGCAACTAGGCTTCCTCCCCCGCTCTTTTTTTCTCAAAATCATATGATCAAAATTATGAGAAAGCCATTTAGCCAAAAAAACAATAAATATGCAAATTTCGTTTCAATTATTCCTCTGCGGAGAGCCAAAATAGAAACATGCATTGATTCAAAAACGTTCAGAAATTAAATAAAAAAAAACAAATTTTTTCGACTGAAAGTAAGGAGCGACGTTAGAACTTAAAACAAACAGAAATTACTTCGTTTATGAAAGGGGCTGCTTCCTCATCAACGTCCCGATCTTTACGCTAAAGTTTTTTACTATTTTAAAAAGAAGAGTTGAGAGAAAGAGTCAAACTTTAGCGTCAAACTACAAGCAGTCTATATAGTGAAAAAATTAAAAAAAAAACATATTTTCCTCCAAATAAATGTATAAGTTGACCTAAAACTTGAAACGAGAAATAAGTATCTTAAATCTCAGGGAAGCTCTGATTTCCCTAAGCCATACTCTATGATAAAATCTAGATTATGATTATTTTTTACAGATATTTTTTTAGATTATAAACAGTACCTCTTATACGTTACAGTCTTGGTCAAAATATCTGGGGTTAGGGGGATGGCACCTGTAACGCTTCAAAATTCCGATAGCTCCTGAATAATATCTGATAATAGCCCCTGATAAGTGGAATATTCTCAATTCCAAACTAATTCGAAGGGATTTCATGAAAATGAAGAAAATGGCCAAGAAAATCCATTTTCGAGGTTTCACTTCCCGCCTTATAAAAACATAGATAGGAAACCACTCTCTACTATTTGGTTAGCAACCATTCAATTATACATAGCTGTTAATATTACTTGGTTCCGGTTACTCAAAAGATGATGTGCTACGCAACACAAATTTTACTTAACACTGAAAAAAAATTGTAAAGTGTCTATCGATTTTTAAGATTATGTAATTTATTTTTGTTTGTTTTTTGTAGAAGAATGGTCCCTTTTAGGAATCGAGAAATAATAGCAATGACTTTAATATCAAAAAACTCTGATTCCCACTCGTTTTATTAAGAAGATTCAACAAAAAAAAACACGTTTTATTAAATGAAAGTAAGGAGCGACAACAGAAATTACTCCGTATATGAAAGGGGCTTTCCTCCTCAACTCCCCGCTCTTTACGCTAAAGTTTGACTCTTTCTCTTAACTCTATTTTTAAAACAGTAAGAAACTTTAGCGTAAAGAGCGGAGCGCTGAGGAGGAAAAGCCCCTTTCATATACGTCGCTCCTTACTTTCATTTAAAAAAACTTATTTTTTTTATTTAATTTCTGGACGTTTTTGAATTAATGCATGTTTGGTCTCGGCTCTCCGCACATAAATAATTAAAACGAAATTTACATATTAATTTTTTGGGGCTAAATGGCTTTTTCATAGTTTTAATCGGAAGATTTTGAGAAAAAAGGAGCGAGGGAGGAGGCCTAGTTGCCCTCCGATTTTTTGATTACTAAAAAGGCAACTATAACTTGTAATTTTTACGAACGTTTTCGTAAGTAAAAAATATACGTAAATTACGAGTTAAATTACGTATCGAACTTCTATATTTGTATGTTTTTATTGCGTATATAAGGGGGCTCACCCCTCGTCGATACCTCGTTCTTTACATTAAAGCTTAAATTTTGTCCCAATTCCTTAAGAATAACCCCTGAATCAGAAAGGCCGTAGAATAAATAGTTGAAATTACTAAAAATACTTTAGCGTAAAGAGCGAGGTATTACAAGGAGGTAAACCCCTCATATACGTAATAATTTCTGTTCGTTTTAAGTTTTAATGCTACTTCTCACTTTCAGTAGAAAAAACTTTTCATATTTATTTTTTCATTGTTTTTTAAATAATGCTATAAAATCCTGCGCCCCCTCCATCTAAAGTCTCTTCCCCAATGAGAAGTTCCTCCATGAAGAGATCCTCCAAAGTAACCCCCCTCGTCAACTCCCCCCCCCCCCCAAACCAAAAATATCCACCTGAAAACGTCTGTACACTTCTCAGTAACCATTAGGCTACTATATGTAAACACAGGTCAAAGTTTGTAACTTGCAGCCCCTCCCACGGGGAATGCAGGGGAGTAAGTCGTCCCCAAAGACATAGTTATTATGTTTTTCGACTATGGTGAATAAAATGGCTATCTCAGAATTTCGATCCGGTGACATTCGGGAAAAAATGAGCATGGGAGGGGGCCTAGGTGCCCTCCAATTTTTTTTGGTCACTTACGAAGGGCAGTAGAACTTTTCATTTCCGTTAGAATGAGCCCTTTCGCGACATTCTAGGACCATAGAGTCGATATGATCACCCCGAAAAAAAAAAAAAAAAAAAAAAAAAAACAAATTAACACGCATCTGTGATTTGTCTTCTGACAAAAAATACGTAATTCCACATTTTTGTAGATAGGAGCTTGAAACTTCTACAATAAGGTTCTCTGATACGCTGAATCTGATGGTGTGATTTTCGTTATGGTCGTATGAGTTTTAGGGGGTGTTTCCCCCTATTTTCTGAAATGAGGCAAATTTTCTCAGGCTCTTAACTTTTGATGGGTAAGACTAGTCTTGATGGAAACTTATATATTTAAAATCAGCATTAAAATTCAATTCTTTTGATTTAACTATTGGCATCAGAATTCCATATTTTTGTGTTTCGGTTACAATTGAGCTGGGTCGCTCCTTACTACAGTTCGTTACCACGAACTGTTTGAACAGTTCGTTACCACGATACCACGAACTGTTTGAAAAGAGGATAAAACCCTTAAAACAGTTCGTGGTAACGAACTGTAGTAAGGAGCGATCTGGCTCAATAGTAAACGGAACTTTGAAAAATAGGATTTTGATACTAATAGATACATCAAAAGGATTGGATTTTGATTTAAAATATATAAGCTTCATCAAATTTAGTCTAACTTATCAAAAGTTACGAGCCTGAGAAAATTTGTCTTATTTTGGAAAACAGGGGGAAACATACCCTAAAAGACTTAGAATCTTCACGAAAATCAAACCATCATATTCAGCGTATCAGATAACCCTGCTGTAGAATTTCAAGCTCCTATCTACAAACATTTTGCTCAGCATAGTTGAAAAACCTAATAACTATGTCTTTGGGGACGACTTACTCTCTCACAGTCCCCGGAGGAGGGGCTTCAAGTTACAAACTTTGACCAGTGTTTACTTATAGTAATGGTTCTTGGGAAGTATACAGGGGTTTTCAGGGGAATTTTTTTCTTGGATAGGGAGGGGGCTGAGGGGAGGGGGTTACATGGGAGGATTTTTCCATGGAGGAATTTGTCATGGGAGGAGAGAATTTCCATGAACGGGGTGGAGGATTTTCTAATATTATTTAAAACAAAAACAATGAAAAGATAAATATGAAAAAGTTTTTTAAACTGAAAGTAAGGAGCAGCATTAAAACAAAACGAACGGAAATTATTACGCATATGAGGGGTTCATCTCCTGCTAAATACATGCTTTTTACTCTAAAATATTTTTGGCAATTTCAACTATTTCTTCTACGGCCTTGGTGATTCAGGGGTCATTCTGAAAGAATTGGGACAAAATTTAAGTTTTAGTGTAAAGAGCAAGGTATTAAAGAGGGGGCAAACCCCCTAAAAAATGTAATAAAAATATACGATTATAGAAGTTCGTTACGAAAGTTAATTCGGAAGTTACGTATATTTTTTATTAATAGAAACTTTCGTAAGAAATTAAAAGTTCTAGTTGCCTTTTTAAGTAACCAAAAGATTGAAGGGCAACTAAGCCTCCTTCCCCGCACCTTTTTTCTCAAAATCGTTCGACCAAAACTAAGAAAAAGCCATTTAGCCAAAAAAATATGCGAATTTCGTTCTAAGTATTAATGTGCGAAGAGCCAAAATCAAAACATGCATGAATTCAAAAACGTTCAGAAATTAAATATAAAAAAACAAGTTTTTTTAAACTGAAAATAAAGAGCGACATTAAAACTTAAAAAGAGCAGAAATTGCTTCGTATAATAAAGCGGCTGTTCCCTCCTCACCGCCCCGCTGTTTACGCTAAAGTTTGACTCTTTCTCTTTACTCTATTTTTACCAAAATGTAACCAAATATAGTGACCAAAACTCCAAAAAAAAGAATTTCGATATCATTAACTACATCAAAAGGAATCGCATTTTAAGGCTGATTTTAAATATGTAAGTTTAATCAAGTTTAGTCTTACCCATCAAAAGTTACGAGCCTGAGAAAATTTGCCTTATTTTAGAAAATAGGGGGAAACAACCCCTAAAAGTCATAGAATCTTAACGAAAATCAGACCATCAGATTCAGCGTATCAGAGAACCCTATTGTAGAAGTTTCAACCTCCTACCTACAAAAATGTGGAATTTTTTTATTTTTTGCCAAAAGGCAGATCACGGATGCGTGTTTATTTGTTTGCTTGTTTTTTTTCCCAGGGGTGATCGCATCGACACAGTGGTCCTAGAACCTTGCGAGAGGGCTCATTATAACGGAAATAAAAATTTCTAGTGCCCTTTTTAAGTGACCAAAAAATTGGAGGGCACCTAGGCCCCCTCCCACGCTAATTATTTTCCCAAAGTCACCAAATCAAAATTCAAAGAAAGCCATTTTATTAAGCGTATTATAAAATACCTTATGACTGTGTCTTTTGGGACGACTCACTCCCCAACAGTCCCGTGGGAGGGGCCACAAGTTACAATCTTTGACCAGTGCTTATATATAGTAACAGTTATTTGGAAGTGTACAGACGTTTTCAGGGAAATTTTTAGGTTGTGGGGGGGGGGGGTGTTGATAAGAGAGGATATGTTGGGGAACTTTCCTTGGAGGAATTTGTCATGGGGGAAGAAAATTTTCATGAAGGGAGCGCAGGATTTTCTAGCACTATTAAAAAAAAACAATGAAAAAATAAATATGAAAAAGTTTTTTCAACTGAAAGTAAGGAGAAGCATTAAAACTTAAAACGAACAGAAATTATTACGCATATGATGGGCTCACCTCCTCCTAATACCTCGCTCTTTACGCTAAAGTATTTTTAGTAATTTGAACTATTTATTCTACGGGATTTGTAATTCAGGGGTCATTCTTAAGAAATTGGGACAAAATTTAAGCTTTAATGTAAAGAGCGAGGTACTGACGAGGGGGTGAACCTCTTCATATACGTAATAAAAACATGAGAATACAGAAGTTTGTTACGTAACCTGATTTGTAAGTTACGTTTATCTTTTACCGATAAAAACATTCGTAAAAAATTAAAAGTTCTAGTTGCCTTTTTAAGTAGCCAAAAAATTTGAAGGCAACTAGGCCTCCTCCCCCGCTCCTTTTTTCTCAATATCATTCGATCAAAATTATGAGAAAGCCATTTAGCCAAAAAAAAATGCAAATTTTGTTTTAACTATTCATCTGCGGAGAGCCAAAATCAAAACATTCATTGATTCAAAAATGTTCAGAAATCAAACAGTTCGTGGTAACGAACTGTAGTAAGGAGCGACCCGGCTCAATAGTAACCAAAACTCTAAAAAATTGAATTTTGATATCAATAGCTACATCAAAAGAATCGCATTTTAATGCTGATTTTAAATATATAAGTTTCACCAAGTTTAGTCTTACCGATCAAAAGTTACGAGCCTGAGAAAATTTGCCTTATTTAGGAAAATAGGGGGAAACACCCCCTAAAAGTCGTAGGATCTTAACAAAAATGACACCATCAGATTCAGCGTATCAGAGAACCATACTTTAGAAGTTTCATGCTCCTATCTACAAAAATGTGGAATTTTGTATTTTTTGCCAGAAGACAAATCACGGGTGCGTGTTTATTTGTTTTTTTTTGTTTTTTTTTTTTTTTTTTTTTTTTTTCTTTTCCCCAGGGGTCATCGTATCGACCAAGTGGTCCTATAATGTCGCAAGAGGGCTCATTCTAACGGAAATGAAAAGTTCTAGTGCCCTTTTTAAGTGACCAAAAAAATTGGAGGGCATCTAGGCCCCCTCCCACGCTCATTTTTTTCCCAAAGTCAACGGATCAAAATTTTGAGATAGCCATTGTTCAGCATAGTCGAAAACCATAATAACTATGTCTTTGGGGATGACTCACTCCCCCACAATCCCTGGGGGAGGGGCTGCAAGTTAAAAACTTTGACCATTGTTTACATATAGTAATGGTTATTGGGAAGTGTACAGACGTTTCCAGGGGGATTTTATTTTGTTTGGGGGTGGGGCTGAGGAGAGGGGGCTATGTTGGAGGATCTTTCTTTGGAGGAATCTGTCATGGGGGAAGAAAAATTTAATGACAAGGGCGCAGGATTCTCTAGCATTACTATAAGAAAACAATGAAAAATAAACATGAAAACGTTTTTTCAAATGAAAGGAAGAAGTAGCATTGAAACTTAAAACGAACAGAGATTATTACGCATATGAGGGGTTCTAAAAATACTTTAGCATAAAGAGCGAGGTATTTAGGAGGAGATAAATACCTTGCTCTTTATGCTAAAGTATTTTTAGTAATTTCAACTATTTATTCTACGGCCTTTCTGATTCAGGGGTCATTCTTAAAGAATTGGGACAAAACTTACGATTTAGTGTAAAGAGCGAGGTATTAACGAGGGTACAAACCCCCTCGTATACATAATAAAAATATAAGCTTATGAAAGTTTGTTACGTAAGTTAATTCTTAAGTTACGTATATTTTTTACTAATAAAAACGTTCGTTAAAAATTAAAAGTTCTAGTTGCCTTTTTAAGTAACCGAAAAATTGGAGGGCAACTAGGCCTCCTTCTCCACCCATTATTTCTTAAAATCGTCTGATCAAAACTAAGAGAAAGCCATTTAGCCAAAAAAAGAATTAATATACAAATTTCATTTTAATAATTTATGTGCGGAGAGCCTTAACCAAACATGCATTAATTCAAAAACGTTCAGAAATTAAATAAAAAAAACCAATTTTTTTAGCTGAAAGTAAGGAGCGACATTAAAACTTAAAACGAACAGAAATTACTCCGTATATGAAATGAGTTGTCCCCTCCGCAATCCCTCGCTCTTTACGCTAAAGTTTGGCTCTGCCACAATTCTACTTTTTAAAACAATTTAAAGCTTTAGCGTAAAGAGCGAGGGATTGCGGAGGGGACAACTCATTTCATATACGGAGTAATTTCTGTTCGTTTTAAGTTTTAATGTCGCTCCTTACTTTCAGCTAAAAAAATTGTTTTTTTTTTATTTAATTAAATAAAAAAAACAAGTTTTTTTACGGAAAATAAGGAGCGACATTAAAACTTAAAACGAACAGAAATTACTTCGTATATGAAAGGGGCTGCTTCCTCTTTAACGCCCCGCTCTTTACGCTAAAGTTTTTACTGTTTTAAAAAGTAGAGTTAAGAGAAAGAGTCAAACTTTAGTGCAAAGAGCGGGGCGTAATGAGGAAGCAGCTCCTTTCATATACGAAGTAATTTCTGTTCGTTTTAAGTTTTAATTAAATAAAAAAAAACTAATTTTTTTAGCTGAAAGTAAGGAGCGACATTAAAACTTAAAACGAACAGAAATTACTCCGTATATGAAATGGGTCGTCCCCTCCGCAATCCCTCGCTCTTTACGCTAAAGCTTTTAATTGTTTTAAAAAGTAGAATTGTGGCAAAGAGTCAAACTTTAGCGTAAAGAGCGAGGGATTGCGGAAGGGACAAGCCATTTCACATACGGAGTAATTTCTGTTCGTTTTAAGTTTTAATGTCGCTCCTTACTTTCAGCTAAAAAAATTAGTCTTTTTTTATTTAATTTCTGAATGTTTTTGAATTAATGCATGTTTGGTTTTGGCTCTCCACACATAAATTATTAAAATGAAATTTGTATATTAATTCTTTTTTTGGCTTAATGGCTTTCTCTTAGTTTTGATCAGACGATTTTGAGAAATAAGGGGTGGAGAAGGAGGCCTAGTTGCCCTCCAATTTTTCGGTTACTTAAAAAGGCAACTAGAACTTTTAATTTTTAACGAACGTTTTTATTAGTAAAAAATATACGTAACTTAAGAATTGACTTACGTAACAAACTTTCATAACCTTATATTTTTATTATGTATAAGAGGGGGTTTGTACCCTCGTTAATACCTCGCTCTTTACACTGAATCGTAAGTTTTGTCCCAATTCTTTAAGAATGACCCCTGAATCAGAAAGACCGTAAAATACTTTAGCATAAAGAGCAAGGTATTTATCTCCTCCTAAATACCTCGCTCTTTATGCTAAAGTATTTTTAGAACCCCTCATATGCGTAATAATCTCTGTTCGTTTTAAGTTTCAATGCTACTTCTTCCTTTCATTTGAAAAAAACTTTTTCATGTTTATTTTTCATTGTTTTCTTATTGTAATGCTAGAGAATCCTGCGCCCTTTTCATTGAATTTTTCTTCCCCCATGACAGATTCCTCCAAGGAAAGATCCTCCAACATAGCCCCCTCTCCTCAGCCCCGCCCCCAAACAAAATAAAATCCCCCTCAAAACGTCTGTACACTTCCCAATAACCATTACTATATGTAAACACTGGTCAAAGTTTGTAACTTGCAGCCCCTCCCCCAGGGATTGTGGGGGAGTAAGTCATCCCCAAAGACATAGTTATTATGGTTTTCGACTATGCTGAACAAAATGGCTATCTCAAAATTTTGATCCGTTGACTTTGGGAAAAAAATGAGCGTGGGAGGGGGCCTAGATGCCCTCCAATTTTTTTGGTCACTTAAAAAGGGCACTAGAGCTTTTCATTTCCGTTAGAATGAGCCCTCTTGCAACATTCTAGGACCACTTGGTCGATACGATGACCCCTGGGAAAAAAAAAACAAAAACAAATAAACACGCACCCGTGATTTGTCTTCTGGCAAAAATACAAAATTCCACATTTTTGTAGATCGGAGCTTGAAACTTCTACAGTAGGGTTCTCTGATACGCTGAATCTGATGGTGTCATTTTAGTTAAGATCCTACGACTTTTAGGGGGTGTTCCTTCTATTTTTCCTAAATAAGGCAAATTTTCTCAGGCTCGTAACTTTTGATGGGTAAGACTAAACTTGATGAAACTTATATATTTAAAATCAGCATTAAAATGCGATTTTTATTATGTAGCTATTGATATCAAAATTCAAATGTTTAGAGTTTTGGTTACTATTGAGCCGGGTCGCTCCTTACTACAGTTCGCTACCACGAACTGTTTGATTAATGTTGCTCCTTACTTTCCGTTAAAAAAAACTTGTTTTTTTATTTAATTTGAGAGAAAGAGGCAAACTTTAGCGCAAAGAGCGGGGCGTTGAGGAGGGAACAGCCCTTTTCATATATTGAGTAATTTCTGTTCGTTTTAGGTTTTAATGTCGCTCCTTACTTTTAGTTAAAAAAAAATGTTTTTTTTTATTTAATCTAGAATAAAGATGACTT
The DNA here is from genome assembly GCF_032884065.1 of Artemia franciscana. NCBI lineage: Eukaryota > Metazoa > Arthropoda > Branchiopoda > Anostraca > Artemiidae > Artemia > Artemia franciscana. Next base: position 48,579,611 of record NC_088866.1, on the reverse strand, counting down.
ACTATTTTTTTTAAAGCCAAATACGAAAAGAGAAAACAGATTGAACCAATACAACTGACTTTGTTCGTGTGTGCTTATGCTCCCTTTTTATATTATCTGAATTAGTTTAACTGGCAGTGAAAGGTCTTGAAAGATACCAAAGTTCCCAAAGATCAAGTGGTAGTTTCATTTAAGCAAGGAGTAAAATGTATCTTCTGCCCTTTGATCTTAATCTTGAGACCGTAGAAAAGGCATTAATTAAGAAACAGTACCAAGAGAGAAATTGTGGCCATAGTTCCTGATAGGAAACACGAGGGGCTACCCACTAGTTAATTTCTTTTACACCTTATCGTGGTGGCAGAAACAAAGAACTTAATCGAGAACTGAATATAAACTCCAAGTCAAGGGAGATAGATCAGGAGCAAGACAGAGACAAGACAAAAAGACAAAGTATTAAAGGCAAAATTTCGTAAATGATGAGGCTAGAGCAGTTAAGAACGGGTTTCAGAGAAGTTACAGCATTTGACTAAGTATTGAGGGAGGGTATGCATGATGCTTGAATTACAGGTTTTTGTTAAAGCTTAATTCCCACCATTCCTTATATATTGACGAGTGGACAAAAAGATATACCCTTGAACATCTTTGGGTATCTGCGCCTCTCCCTAAATGTTGCAGTTTTCCTCCTTATTGTCCTATATTTTTTTGAAGATTCGTCCATTTCTTCGGAATCTCGCATTCTCTGAAATTAATACCCCTCCACAAAAAATGTAACATCTGGCCTTATGGTCATAGCCATTATGGGCTTTACACTAATCCCACCATTTGTTCTATGTTAGAAGGTAAAGGGGTGAATGGGAGGGATTGAAGAAATATTTACGTAGGTCTAGTTTTAGCGTTTCATAAATTTCCCCCCTCCCCCAAGGCTGATATAACGGTTCGCTACAGAAAATTAAAATTGGTGTCGTGGCAATAAAGTTATTGATTTTTAGACTTGTCCACAGTTTTGCCGTCGGTGTATACCCCACCCGCAAAGTTTTATGTGAATATAGAAATTAAATTCACATACCGTTAGATAAACATAACCGGAATTTTCAAGATAACGAGCAGACTAGAAAATTCTAAAACAGAAATCGGGGTTGTGATGCTTTCAAAGGGAGTATTTTCAAGTCAGAAACGGTGCGATGAAGGGGCTGTATACCCTAAACATATGTAAAATTTTGTTTTGAGGAGTGAAGGGGTATCATTCCGGGGAGAAGGGTAAAAATGTTAAAAAGATTTTAAAGAAGATGAATTATATGAACAATATAAAAATTGTAGTAAATGATAAAAATCTCAAGTTTCTGGAGGGGGCATCTGGCCCATAGTCCCCTCCTTACACACATGAAGGTCTATTATTATTACATAAGAAATAATCCACCTCTAACTATACCTGATATGCTGTTACTAGTAATGCAAATAATATCTTATATGCCTTAAGATGTATTAAATTTAAAAAAAAAACGAAAAAAACAAGTTTTTTCAGCTGAACGTTAGGAGCAACATTAAAAATTAAAGCAATTAGAAACTGTTACATATATGAAAGGGGTTTCCTCCTTGGCAAGTCTCAATTTCTACGCTAAAATGTTTGAGTACTTTTAAAAACCCTTCTTGTTTTTCCAATTAAACGACCCTTGTGTTTCAGGAGTCGTTCTTAAAAAATTGGGACAAAACTCAAACTTGAGCGTAAAGAGCGAGGAAATTTCTTCCACCCCCACCTGAAAATGTATGCATGCTTTCTAATAACAAATACTATGCCTCCACAATGGGCAAAGTTTATAACTTGAGGACGTTTCTCCTGGGGCTGTGGGGGGTTCTGTTATATTTCAACTATGACGAATAAAATTGTTATTTTAAAATTTTAAATGGACGATTCTGGGGAAAACGGGGGTGGGGGAGGAGGCCCAATTGACCTCCAATCATCTTAGTCACTTAAAAAAGCACTAGAGCTTTTAGTTTCCATTGGAATGAGCCCTCTCCCAATACTATAGGACTGCTGGGTTGGTGTGATTACCCCAGGGAAAGAAAATTAAAAAAAAAATAACACGCATCCGTGATATTTCTTCTGGCAAAAGATATAATATTCAATATTTTTGCATATAGGAGGTTGAAACCTCTACAACAAGGTTCTCTGATATACTTAATTTGATGGTGTGATTTTCATTAAGGTCTCATTAACTTTTAAGAGGTGCATCTTTATCTTTTTCCATCTTTTTCCAAATTGAGGCAAATTTTCTCAGGCTCATAGTCTTTGATGGCTAAAACTAAACTTAACAAAACTTATATATTTTGAACCAGCATAATAAGCCAATGTTTTTTTAAACATCTGTTGGTATCAAAATTCCATATTTTAGAGTTTCAGAAACTATTGAGCCACTTGACTCCTTACTTACAGTTCGTTGCCACGAACTGTTTGACATTGGCTTTTGAGCTTGTCTTCCATTATATTGGCTCATCTCATAGTTGAAAGCCAGTGTAAAGTTTAACTTTTCCATTCGTTGCTAACGAATTCTATCGCTGCATGAGCATTAGGCACATAAACCTTGTATTTCTCAAGGATTTCACAGAAAAAACCCTAGCATCCAAATTTTAATCTTGTTTTATCTTTTTCTTTACTTTTATGCATAAACCAGGATCTCAATGGCGTCAATTGGGGGAAGAAGGGAGAGGGAGAATGTATCCTCTTTATTTCCCCCAAGATCTTGAAGAGTACCTTTACCTGTACTTTAATTGATTTTTTTTTATGTTTTCACTGAACAGATGAAAAAAAGACACTATATTGCTCCCCTAGATTTAAAAAAAGATACATTTTACCCCCTTCCCTCTAATTTCTATGAATTGATACCACTGCATGATCTTAACGCTCATCACAACTTTAATTTACTTAGACTAGTGATTTACTGTTAAAGCGCTATTTGATATGCACCCCTCCTATTGTCCTTAAAACCTACTTCTGGAGGAGGTGGGTGGATATTTTTACTTGCTTTCTACTCATCTTTTTAGGTCTATACCTTTTTTCCGCTTACCATGAGCACTACTTTAGTTTACCTAAGAAAAAAAAATGTGGTGCTCGTTTGCATAAATTAGAACAGTAAGAAACAGTAAATGCAACGGTAAATTTACATAAGCTGGAAACACTCCCTAAAAACAGTAAATGCATGATTTTACAATTAGTCTTGAACCCGATTCCACAAGGTTACTTCCAGTAAAGATAAAGGTCAGGTAAAGCCATCACTTACATCGAAAATCCTTCGTAGTGAATTGATTCTCTTTTTTTCATAAAAGCTTATAACCCGTATCAATAAAAATCCTTCAGTGTCTCTAACTTATTTCCTATATATATATATATATATATATATATATATATATATATATATATATATATATATATATATATATATATATATATATATATATATATATACAATATCTTGTAATCAGTGAATATTTCACCCCATTCTGATTGTTCAATTGAGCCGAAATTTTGTAGTGACGTATTGAAATTTTATGACAATATATTCATTGACATTAATTCTCACAGATTAAGGGGAGGGGCTATATACAGTTTTAAAATTTTTGTTTTTTAAATTTTTTCAATAAAATTACCAAAAAAGCAATTTTCTCTAAAAATACCAAAAAGCTTTTTAATTCAGGTAAAAATAATGGGAGGACAAAATCCCTCCCTCATTTCCTTTTAAGTGATGCTGCTGAATGCATCAACAAGTTATAACCGATTAATATTAGTTCATCAGTTTCAATGGACACTAAAAATAATGGTAACAGCCGTAGCAGCAACCTATTGAAAGGAAAACCATAGTCCATAAAAAAAAAAAAAAAAAAAAAAAAAAAAAAAAAAATGGAATTTCTAATTAGATTCTCAAATCCAGTGTAAAAGCATTAAAATCAAAGATTTTCGCTAAAATATTAAATTAAAATATCATTTGAATCAACTTTAGAATGTGTTTTTATCTACAAACATACAAAAAAGAATCCTGGAACATAAAAAAAGAGCAAAAATAAAAATGAAAGCTTTGAGTAGCTAGGCAGTATTTAGCAACTAACCAAGGAGTTTTGTAACATTTATCCTTCAATTGGTGCATAAGTACTACATCATTTTAGTTCTCATGACATTGCTAACGAGTTATTATTTCATGAACTCGTTAATCTTTCATTTTTAGCCAAAAAAGTTCTTATTTTTGGGTAATAGATTTTTTTTTTCTATTTGGCATATTGTGAGATAAAAATCCCATTTAGAAAAAAATACTTATTACTTAGCATTGCAACAACTCACCTCCCATAATTGAATAAAGTCTTTTTTTTCCACTCTTAGTAACAGGCATGGTCCTCGAGTAACAGCTGTCATTTTCCTGGGAGCGTCGTCAAGAACAGACTCACCGAATGTAGATCCTCGGTCGAGGATTGATACACTTGTTGCATTCTAATAAAGAAAAATTGTGGAAAAAATCGATTACAATGCACTTATATCCCGGCAATGAGAAATGCGGAAAAGCAATAATGGATGGCTATGTTCACTGACGGAAAAGTGAAAAATGATGTTTGATCTAGACACTTTCTCAGCTAGTCCGAAGTGGATACCGGTAATTGTCTGTTACCAGTATAGTTATTTCTTATTACTAACATAGTTATTACCAGTAATTCAGCTTACTAAAAGATTATTCAATGTTTATGTCTCCTGAAAAAAAAATGATATCTTGTTGGATTTAAAAGAAAACTGAAAAAAAATTTAGAGTAGGCCTATACGATTTTTTTTCCGAGGTGAATGGCAATTTAACTTCCTGATCAGAACCGGTGCTGAACTAATAACACTGACCTGTAACAATTTACATTGTACATTAAGGATATAGTTTTCAAGTGATATATTTGATTAAACGATACTTGATCTAGAGACTCTGTCAGCCATTCATAAATAACTTTAAATATAGTTATTGTTTATTGCTAATATAATTTTATTTTTACCAATAATTGGACTTGATACAAAATTATCCAATGTTTATTTCTCTTTCGAACATGATTTTAAAAATATGAAAGATCTAGTTGGATTTAAAAGAAAATTGAAGAAAAGAATGGTGTATATGAATTTTAAACAATATGAACATTTAATGACCTATATGATGAAATTTGATTTGTTGATGATGAGACTCTCAGCTATCCCTAAATTACTACGAATAATTGCTTGCTACCATTATGCTTTAGTTTATTACCAAAATAGTTGTTACAAAAAAATTCAACTTGACACAAAACTATTCACTTTCTATTTCTGTTTGGAAATTAATGTAAAAAAAAAATCAAAGGTCTTCGTGACTTCAGAAGAAAATTGAAAGACAATAAAGATAATAGTGGTATTTTCATAGTTTCTTAAAATAGATAAAAATAGATTTTTTTTTTCTTTTTTCTTTTTTTTCTTTTTTGTAGCAAATACTGGTGTTTGGACCCAAGCAACGATCTATGAGATCAAATGAGACTTTGTCTAGACTTTCTCAGCTGCTACTAAATTAGTTAAAGTTCTAGACGAAAAGCTTTTATTATCTTGGAAAGTTGTTCTTTGGGAAATGAAACTGTCAGGAATAGGTCTACAGCCATGAACTATTGGTATAAAAAGTCTTTTGAAATAACTAATTCTGCCCTGTCTCTCTCCAAACCCCACTGAACTTTGATGACATTGGATAAACTTTGTGATATAAATTGAAACTTTCCAAAATAGATCTACGGCACATATTAGTCACCAAAAAAAAGTGCTTTTAGCATAATTACTCTGTTTAATCCTTATCTCAATATTAAGTGTGTCACAAATTTGGAACAAGGTCCTGATGCGACTTTAAATCTTACGTAAAATGTTTAAATTGGATTTTTGAAATTAGTTTCAAAGAAGAGGCTCAAACCAAAATTATGGAAAAAAATCTTTCCAAGGTTAAGATAGTTATAGACTTGTCTTCTCAAATTTTTTTGCCAAGACCTAAAAAAAGGGAAGTTGAAGACAAAGGGAAAGCTAGAAATCTCATTCTCCCAGCTTAAGAATTCTCCAAGATAGCTGAAAACATCTCAACTAAAACTCTACCCAAAATTACTACCTATAACTATTTATTACGAAAATAGTGAACTGGCAACTAATTCGAAAAAAGAATATTGTAAGTGAGGCTTATAAACCACCAAGTGCTCGTTTGGAGGATTTCACGGAAGGATTCGCCATATTAATGAGAGCTGCGGCATCTAGCCAGTTGGGTTTTATTTGTATGGGAGATTTTAATTTTGATTTATATGATTTACATGTTATTAATTTTGATTTTTTTTTAATTTGATGGTTGTAAATGATTTATTTCCACTTGTTTGGGTCCCGACACGTAAAATTTGTCATTCAGCAACTATAATAGGTACCATTTTTGTTAGTTCGAAGTACCTGAAATCTAGATCTGCTGATGTTCTAGTGTTCCCATGTTTGGATCACCTCCCAGTTGTAGCTTCTGTGCCACTAGTAAATGCCAAAAAGAAAAAGGTAGGAAAAAAGCAAATATGTCAATTAAAGATGAAGAATATTGAAAACCTTGCTGAGGAGCTTAGTAAGGTGTCATGGAAACCAGTCTTTGATGAGACAGACGATGCTTCCCATGCATTTGATATTTTTATGAATATTCTTCAGCCTATATATGATAAAACATGTCCACTGAAATTGTTGAGGAATACAAGGGAATCACCGAGAAAGCCTTGGGTTACACCGAAACTTATTGAGATGATTAAGAAGAGAAATCTATCGTATCAGTCGTCTTAGATTGCCAAAGTGCTGATATTTTTGAAGAGTTCAAAAAAGTAAGAAATCAAGCGAATACTTTACGAAGATTTTGCATTAATAGCTATTATGAATCGAAACTTGAAGCAACAAAAGGGAACTCAAAGGAACATGGAAGGTTTTGAGAGAATTGTCGAGTAGTGACAAATAGAAAAATACACCGACTTCACTAATTGTGGATGGAAAAGTCTACAAAGGCAAACAGAGCATTGTGAATCACTTTGGTACCTACTTCTCGACGATTGGTGAAGTGGTTCAAAAGGAAGACCAGCCACTGAGTCAAGTAACAAGTGAGGAAGCTTTCTTTGATGATAGAGGCCTGAGAATAATATAATAATGGAGACGAAGAAACGAATATGCAGGAGTTGAAAAACTTCAGGTAGTGACGGTATAAACCTTAAGACATTTAAGCTTATTATGGTTTACCTCCTACTAGGCCTTTTTTACTTGATTAATTTATCCATGAAATCAGGAGAATTCCCGCAAACACTTAAAGAGTTGTGAGTGATTCCTCTACACAAAAGTGGCTCTAAGACAGATCATGTAACTGGAGACCGATTTCTCTTCTGTTGGTTTTCTCAAAGTTGTCCGAAAAAGTTATCAGAAAAGGCTTTATGCACGTTTAACAAAACATGGTTTTTTAAGTGATAGTCAGTTCGGATTCAGGAAAGGCCACTCTACTGTTCATGCTATGCAGCATTTTCTTGATTTTCTGAATGCATCAATGGAAAATGGTGAAATGATTTTATCAGTTTTTATAGATTCTAAAAAAGCGTTTGACACAAACGCTTTTTAAAAAAAGCGATTGTTTACAAGGAATTCTTCATACAATAGTTATGAGAGTAGAAATATGGATGATTTGGTATACGAGTATCGCAGCTCTCAGAGGGCAAGTTTTAGTCCAAGGTTTGCTGGACCAGTAGTATGGAATTCTTTACCAATTAGTATAAGGTTATCTGAAAATGTTAGCCAGTTTAAGAGTAGACTGAAGAACCACCTTCTGGGAAGAGATTAGGTAAATCTTTTAAATGGGATGGCTTATTGTCTCTTTTTTTTAAGTAGGAAGATTGTTTTCTCTCTCTTTCTCTCTCTTCTTCTTCTTTATTTTCATTTTGTTTTCTTTTTCCCACTTTTTATCTCATTTTACTCAAATTCTTTTGTTAATGTAGGCGGTATTGTTGTTCATTGAATGTTTATCAGACACTACTAACAAGTCTTTGACATTCTAAAGTGGTTAATGTGGTTCTTTTGTATAGGCATGATATGTATAATAAAAGTGTCTCTCTCTCTCAAAAAAGTGTACGGGCATTACAAAAATAATTATTACCAATAGTTCAAATAAATAAAAGGTTATTAGTTTTCTATTATACAAATTTAAACAATGTCTAATAGTATTTAAATGAGAACAAATCTAAAGATTTGGAAGGTTTTAGTATTTGGTTTAGAAGGTTTGGAAGGTTTAGACCCAAAAGATTTGGTTTTTTTTGCACGTTGTAATAGAAAGCCAATGCTTACGTGACGTTAATACTTTTCGTAACATATATTCAATTCAAGCTGGAACAGTCCTTTGACATTAAAAAAGTTTGCGATTTTGGTAGTTGCAAATCATTAGTTTAGACAACGACGATACTAAATTCTGATTCCAGAATTTTACATAATTTTTCTTATTTAATTTCATTCCAAGGGTGACACTTTTATACTTGTTTTTTTTTTGCAGTACACCTTTTAATTTGTTCATTTTTTTTCACTTTTTATCCTTTTTGTCTTTTTTTCACGTCTCTCCTTTTTTGTTTTTTTGCTATAGTTCTATATATTTTTTACATTTTTTCACAAGTGAAAATTTTCGTATACTTCAGTAAGTACGCAGCAATATATTTCGCGTGTGGGCAGAGGGTAGAAACCCAGGGAAGGATGCAAATTCTAGAAGCACAAAAAAGCAGTTAAACTATATGATATCTAGTAACATAAATCAAAATATTACCACCACCAGGCACCAAAATTCAAAATAAAGGGTGGTGTACAAACGGTGTGAGGGGTTTAAGGAAGGTGAAATCAAGTGGAAGTCAATTATAGAGAGAAAGCAGCCCACTCCATCTCCCATATGGATGGTCTTACTTCCAGTGAGTGTTTCATGAAGGCTAGGATTGCTTGGGGTAATATATTTGGCCTACCACTTTTAGGGTATGCTTCAACAACATAGGGACAACATCAATGGAATTTTATGGTATTTTTCCGAAGATAACCGAAGATTTTACGAAGGTCCACGCAGCTCTGTATAAAAAAGACAACCCTGTGAAAGCTTCCTTATCCCTAAAATTGGATCTACTTGAAATAGCAAAATGATCTGATGCCTGGACGGTCGATTCTAGTGCATCCAAACCGGGAGAGCCCCTAATTACCGGATCAGAGGTCTCGCGGCGGTATCTGACTTTATCATCAAAGGTGAAACTATTAAGAGAACTTATAAACTAGGTCTCTTGGGATTCAGCCCTTTCTTCTTTGTGATCATCTTTATCAGATCCTTCTGTGCAAGAAAGCGCAGTGTAATTTTTTGGTCCAAGAGCCTGTTAATATTCAACTCGATTATCACTCTGTATGCCTACAAGCATATTGTCGAGTATAGATACGAACTTATTACAGGGCCACCTAGAACTTCACGGGCATTACTATGGAGGATTCAAAACAGGGCCTCAAAGACGGGTTGCAGCACTGATCGGGTAACTTTACAACCGCTCAGTTAAAGATCTGACATGATGTCAGTGGCTAATTCCTAAAAGTACATTTACAACCCTCCTTCTGGGAAGTCATTTTTACTTGTGCTGTTTTTTGCCAAGCAAATAAAGCAAAAACATAGAATCGGATTACGGTCAGATTAGCCTTGTTCTCTGTTACACTTTAGCCTTGTTACACTTTGATTTGCCATTGTTCCCTGAGACGTTTTTCCTGAAAACTAATCTGGCGATCCCTTTAAAAAAGAAATTCAACAGACAAAACTTCAGGGTGATATTTTAAGTATATAGTTAACTAGCAGTACTTCGTCCCTAATTCTTAAACACAATAACACATACGAACACAAAAACACACACACGCATATATTTATTATTTTGGAATATTACTCGTATAAAAAGAAAAGGATTTAGGTAGGTCAGAAATCCGAGAAAATTTGTTAAGAGATTTAATTTTGGTTTTTGCTCTTTACGCTAAATTTTTTTACTGTTTTAAAAAGTAGAGTTGAGAGAAAGAGTCAAACTTTAGCGTAAAGAGCGGGGCGTTGAGGAGAGAACAGTCCCTTTCATATACGGAGTAATTTCTGATCGTTTTAAGTTTTAATATCGCTCCTTACTTTCAGTTGAAAAAAAACTTGTTTTTTTATTTAATCAATATCCAAAAACGAATATCTAATTAATGAAGAGCAAAAATACGAGCGGTTTGAAGATATGTGAAAACAACAGTTAGAGGATATCAAAAATGAAATGAAGAGCAAAGGTACACTCGGTTGGAAGAAAAGCGGTGGCCTGTCAAAAATGAAAACGGAAAGCAAAGACACTTGCAGTTAGAAGACATGTGACATCGAACATTTGAGCGAGTCAAACTGAAAATGAAGACTAAATACACACGCGGTTAGAAGAAAAACGGTGGAGTGTCAAGGATGAAAACGAAGAGAAACAACACATGTGGTTAGAAGACATGTTTATGTGCACAAGTCAAAAATAAAAATGAAAGGCAAATACAAACGCGGTTAGAAGACATATGACATCAAATATGCGAGGGAGTCAATAAAAATCCACCTGAACAACGAGAATCAAAACGTGTCAAAATTGATAATGATAGCGATCATGGGTTTGGGATTTTGACATGCATATGCTCATTAATGGCTACCATACCTTTGTTAAGAAACAAAGGTTCAGCGATATGTATGTCATAGTGTCGAAAAACAAGCCGAGTAGAGCGAACCAAACAAATTGATAATGATAGCGATGATTATTAGGTTTTGGATTGTGACATGGATCAGGTCAGGTAAACCGAAACAAACAAATTGAAAATGATAGCGATGATTATTAGGTTTTGGATTGTGACATGGATCAGGTCAGGTAAACCGAAACAACAAATTGAAAATGATAGCGATGATTATTAGGTTTAGGATTTTTACATGGATAAGGTTATTAATGCCTACCATATGTTTGAAAAATCAAAAACCTGGACTAGATAAGTCGCTGGAAGAAAAAGAAGTTTTTTGTCCCACCACCTGAACAAATTAAGAAACAAAGGTTCGGCGACATGTCTTTCGTAATGACAAAAGACCTACTGAGGTAACAGAAGAAGTTTTTGTCCCACCACCTGAACACTTAAAAGTAAAAAAGTTTTGGCGATATGTCTTTTAATTATAGTTATACATAAGCTTTAATATTGTTCCGAAAGTATTTTTATTGTTAGTTCAACCCTTCCTACAGACATATTGAAAAAAAACACGATTTTGGATACAACAGTGTTTAATTCAATATCTAATCCAATGTAGGCAATCTACCGCTAACGATTTGTCAGATACGTCCACAGGCGTAAGAGGGGACTTTCTGTCCCATTTCTCTCACCTTGAGGTTTTATGATTTGTCAGATAGCCGTCCTTTATTTCATATATAATCTGCAACGTTTTTATGTTTTTTGGAAGTTCCATCCCCTCTCAATCCCACGGAAGAAAATTCGGTTTATGGGTATGCAGGGTATATTGTATTTTCTATAAGTAAAGGGATTAAATCAAGTTGAAGAGACAGATTAACTTAACATCATGTAGTTAATCAAACAGTTCGTGGTAACGAACTGTAGTAAGGAGTGACACGGCTCATAAGTTATCGAAACTCTAAAAGACAGAATTTTATACCAATAGTTACACCAAAAGAATTGCATAAATATATAAGTTTCATCAAGTTTAGTCTTACCCATCAAAAGTTACAAGCCTAAGAAAATTTGCCTTATTTTAGAAAATAGGGGGAAACACCCTTAAAAGTCATAGAATCTTAACAAAAATCACACCATCAGATTCAACGTATCCGAGAACACTACAGTAAAAGTTTCAAGCTCCTATCTACAAAAATGTGGAATTTTGTATTTTTTGCCAGAAGACAGATCACGGATGCGTGTTTATTTGTTTTTTTGTTTTTTCCCAGGGGTGATCGTATCGAGAATCGGAATCGTATCGAGAATCGTATCGAGAACGTATCCGAGAACACTACAGTAAAAGTTTCAAGCTCCTCTCTAGAAAAATGTGGAATTTTGTATTTTTTGACACAAGACAGATCACAGATGCGTGTTTATTTGTTTGTTTCTTTTGTTTTGTTTTTTTCCCAGGGGCGATCATATCGACTCAGTGGTCCTAGAATGTCGCAAGAGAACTCATTCTAACAGAAATTAAAAGTTCTATTGTCCTTTTTAGGCGACCAAAAAATTGCCAGCATTAGTAAAGTGCAGCAGCAAAGTAAAGTGCATTAGTAAAGTAAAGAGCATCATTAGGAAATAAAACGAACAAAAATGATTACGTATCTATGGGGGTTCGTCTCCTCCACAATACTTCACTCTTTACGCTAAAATACTTCAGAAATTATAACTTTTTATTTTACGGCTTTTGTCATTCAGGTGTCATTTTTAAAGAATTGGGGCAAAGTTCAAGCTTTAGTGCAAAGAGCAAGGTATTGAAGAGGGGAAAACCCTCCTCAACGCCTCGCTCTTTGCGCTAAAGTTTTTTATTGTTTTAAAATATAGAGTTATGAGACAGAGTCAAACTTTAGCGTAAAGAGCGGTGCGTTGAGGAGGGGACAACCCCTTTCATACATGGAATAATTTCTGTTCTTTTTAAGTTTTAATGTCGCTCCTTACTTGCAGTTAAAAAAGCTTGTTTTTATTTATTTAACACAGATGGCAATGGTTATTGGGAAGTGTACAAACGTTTCCAGGGAGATTTTATTACTCCGTATATGAAAGGGGCTGTTCCCTCCTCAAAACTCGGCTCTTTACGCTAAAGTTTTTAACTGTTTTAAAAAGTAGAGTTGAGACAAAAAGTCAAACCTTAGCGTAACGGGCGTTAAGCAGGGAACAGCCCCTTTCATATACGGAGTGATTTCTGTTCGTTTTAAGTCTTAATGTCGCTCCTTACTTTCAGTTAAAAAAAACTTGTTTTTTTATGTAATACACAAATAAAGTGAAGCTAAAGTTGAAAGTCAACTATAATTAAAATTCAAACAACAGAGCTAAAGGTTAAGTGAGTAACATGAAATTGTGGTTAGATGAGAAATCATACAAAAGGAAGCATCTTTCATTATTTGAAGGCGTGATAAACTGAATAATTGCATAATTATTAGAATAATTAGAATAATTGCATAATCTTCAGAGAAAACAAAATAAGAGAGAAAAGCTACTTTAGAAATACCATTACTTGACTATCACAGTTCAGATTTTGCCTTTCTTAGTCTATTGCAAAAGCCTTTTATATATTTAAGCAATTAAACATATCTTGCCTTACTGCTTTCTGTGGTAATTTATGATTTGCTTTCTATAATACAACACAAAGCGTTTTCAGTAAAAATGCGAATGATTTTCAAGCTGTTTAGAGGCTATGAGAGGGAGGGAACGGAAAGGTAGCACTATATAATTTCCTATGGCGTGCGCCTATGACGAATAAACACAAACTGTTTGAGATAAAAATTATTTTCAATAAGGAAAAAACGACGCTGTGGTCTTATCTTTACCCGAGTTTAAGAAATTGATGATTTTAAAATTACTAGTAAAAACTACGTACAGATTATTTTTTTTGCAAATATTTTTTAATTTTGTTGTGATCTTTGGGATATACGGAAGATAGACAATATTTGAGGGCTTATCAGTAGCCTCACATTGTGAAGTATCTTCTTCGATTTTACAAGAATGTCTTTTAATTCTACGGTTAATTATTTTATTGACAAAAGGAATGGGGTATCCATTACCAAAAAGAATATCTCTGATAAAGTTTATTTCTGCATTTATATATGAATTGGAGCATATATTCAGTAATTTTAAAATCATCAATTTCTTAACCTCGGGTAAAGATAAGACCAAAGTTACTGGCCAAAGAGGGGTCTATCAAATACCATGTGATTGCGGAAAGTACTATGTCGGCAGGACCCATCAGAATCTAGACAAACGGTTACAACAGCATAAAAATGACATAGACAAGGCCTTAATTTCAAATAGTTCCAACAACTCCTTTGATTCTGCTTTAGGTTGGCATATATTTAATAATCCGTCCCACATGATACTTTTTGAAAATTCTTCATTCATTAGTAATGATTTGGGAATAAAACAGGTGGTTCGAGAATCAATCGAAATTAATCTCAAAATAAATAATATTCTCATTTCATTCTTTTCGCCAGTCCTGGTTGAACTTCGTTGAAGTAAGGATGCTAGGGCTATTTTTAAAAAAGTATTTTTAAAAAGTGTTTTTAATTATTCAGTTTTAATCCTCACAATTTGATGTAAGTTCTTTTATATATATATATATATATATATATATATATATATATATATATATATATATATATATATATATATATATATATATATATATATATATATACATATATATATATATATATATATAGTTTCTCTCTTATTCTTGTATTGTGCTGAAGACGGCCCTTGGACATAGGGCCGAAATATCTACAGAAATAATTTCCACTGTCTTGAAATTTTCCCTATTGTCTCTACGTTGTACTTGTTTATTATGGAAAGGCAGTGTGGTCTTCGTCGCTATTTTTTATCTCTCAGAACATTTGAGCCAAAAATTCGGTGCTCTTCTCTTGTGTAAGAGTATTGATTCTTAAAGCACTGAGGAAAAAAAAGGCATTTTAGCACAAACAGCATAAGTTTGAGGGGTTAGCCGTCCCTCTATAGGCTAAATAGAACTATTATTTTTGCTATATGTTTCAATGCTACTCATCGCTTAACTTACTTAAAAAATCTTTCGAATCTTATTGTCATAAATACGCTTTTAATATCCATTTCAGTTAAATTTCAATGTAAATGGATCTTAGTGTGCACATAATGCGCATTAATTTTATTCGACTCCCCTCTCGGTATTTACTGAAAGTATCACCTTAATGCCCTGAACCTTCTCGGAAACTCTGGACTAAATGTATCCCTTTTTTCCAATAAAATCTTTATATATTATAAATGATCAAGTGGCACAGCTTACAGCCCCTTGAGGATGTCGAGGGTCTGCGTCAACCCCAAAGACATGGTTATTTAGTTTTTGGACAATTTTGAATAAAATAGCTATCTCAAAACTTTGATCAGATGTCTCTGGGGAATTTAAAGGACAACAAAGTCTGTTTCTGTTCAATGAATCTTGACTCTTAAAATACAAACTCAAACTTACCATTTTCAATAAAATGAGTCCCCTCATAAGTAAATTTGACCACCCATCGCTGACCTATACTTCAAAATTAAGTTTTGTGAAACAATGCTCCTAAGATAAAAATCGTTCCTTAAAAAGATTAAATAAAAAAAAACAAGTTTTTTTAACTGAAAGTAAGGAGCGACATTAAAACTTAAAAGGCACAGAAATTACTTCGTATATGAAAGAGGCTGCTTCCTCATCAACGCCCCGCTCTTTACGCTAAAGTTTGACTCTTTCTCTCAATTCTTCTTTTTAAAACAGTAAAAAACTTTAGCGTAAAGAGCGGGGCGTTGATGAGGAAGCAGCCTCTTTCATATACGAAGTAATTTCTGTGCGTTTTAAGTTTTAATGTCGCTCCTTACTTTCAGTTAAAAAAACTTGTTCTTTTTATTTAATTTTTGAACGTTTTTGAATCAATGCATGTTTTGATTTTGGCTCTCCGCAGAGGAATAATCAAAACGAAATTTGCATATATTTTTTTTTGGCTCAATGGCTTTCTCATAATTTTGATCGAATGATTTTGAGAAAAAAAGAGCGGGGGACGAAGCCTAGTTGCCCCCCGATTTTTTGGTTAATTAGAAAGGCAACTAGAACTATCTTTTTATTGGTAAAAGATTTACGTAGCTTATAAATTAGCTTACGAAAAGAACTTTCGTATTCTCATGTTTTTATTACATATATGAGGTGATTCGCCCCATCGTCAGTACCTCGCTCTTTACACTAAAGCTTAAATTTTATCCCAATTCATTAAGAATGACCCTCTGAATCACAAAAGCCGTAGAATAAGTAGTTGAAATTACTTAAAATACTTTAGCGTAAAGAGCGAGGTATTAGAAGGAGGTGAGCCCCTTATATGGGTAATAGTTTCTATTTGTTTTAAGTTTTATTGCTGTTCCTTACTTCCAGCTGAAAAAGCTTTTTCACTTTTATTTTTTAATTGTTTTTTTTTTAAATAATGCTAGTAAATCCTGCTCTCCCTTCATGGAAATTTTCTTCTCCCATTACAAATTCTCAAAGGATAGTTCCCCCAGTATATCCCCCTCTTCTCAACCCCTCCTCCAAACCAAAAAAATCCTCCTGAAAACGCCTGTATACTTCCCAATAACCATTACTATATGTAAGCACAGGTCAAAGTTTGTAACTTGTTGCCCCTCCCACGGGGACTGTGGGGGAGTAAGTCGTCCCCAAAGACATAGTTATAAGGTTTATCGACTACGCTGAATAAAATGGCTATCTCAGAATTTGGATCTGTTGACTTTGGGAAAATAATTAGCGTGGGAGGGGATCTAGGTGCCCTCCAATTGTTTTGGTCACTTGAAAAGGGCACTAGAACTTTTCATTGCCGTTAGAATGAGCCCTCTTGCAACATTCTAGGACAACTGGGTCGATACGATCACCCCTGGGAAAAAAAAAAAAAAACAAAAAAAAAAAACAAAAAAACAAATAAACACGCATCCGTGATCTGCCTTCTGGCAAAAAATGCAAAATTCCACATTTTTGTAGATAGGAGCTCGAAACTTCTACAGTAGGGTTCTCTGATACGCTGAATCTGATGGTGTGATTTTCGTTAAGATTCTATGACTTTTAGGGGGCATTTCCTCCTATTTTCTAAAATAGCGCAAATTTTCTCAGGCTCGTAACTTCTGATGGGTAAGACTAAACTTGATGAAACTTATATATTTAAAACCAGCATTAAAATGCGATTCTTTTGATGTAGGTATTGGTATCAAAATTCCATTTTTTAGAGTTTTGGTTACTATTGAGCCGGGTCGCTCCTTACTACAGTTCGTTACCACGAACTGTTTGGTGACCTCCTGAGATTTAATATATATTCCGTACAACAGTCCTTCATTTTTATGAAATATCCATATATTCATGGCTGCATGTTGCCCTATGCTGAAGAATGAGCTGAGAAGGAAGGATATGTATATAGTTTCTTCATAGTTCGAAGTTGATTGGCTATCCCAGAATTGCTATCCCAGAAATTTCAGTTAATCGCAATTTCTATCTTGTCATACCAGCATTTTGTTTTGTGGTGTAAAATGATAGAAGGAGACACTTTTCTGGTGCAAGGTCTGAAACTTGTAAGCTATCTGTATAGTTTTAAACAATTCAAAGTCAATTAGCTATCTTCGCTCAATTGTATTTGGCTCCTACTTGGACTAACTTTTTTCCACCACAAAATGACAAAAATTAGTACTTTCCCTCTGCAAGGCCCACACGTTTCGGAAAAGGAAAGAAAAGGCTTCTCCCCATCCTTCTGTTATATTTCAGTTTAATTTTTAAATAATAAAGTTTTAAAAATTGTTAAATTTCTGAATAAGTTCTTTTAAAAAGTCTCTGAACGGAGGGGGTTGGGCCTAAAATGGCCGAATAAACATTGTTTTAGGGCACCAAGTTGGTAAAACTGTTGCCTCACAGCACCGAATTTGTAGAGTTAGTCCAGAATATTTCACACAATTAAGGGAGGTTGGGAGATAATTTATCCACCCCCTCTTGCATTTCATATTTTAATGAAATATTTGTTAATGGAAAGTTGGATAAATTGGACCCAAATGCTCTTTTTAAGGCTTCTGTTTACTCCACCTAAGGAGCCCCCCTAAAAACTGCTGCTCAACGGTTCACCACCGTACATAAATATTCGCATCCTCAAATGAATTAGCTCAGCTAAATTAAGTAATTGTCTTTACTAACCAATTATTTTACATGCTCAGCATAAATTTTTAGGGACAAATGTGACACTATGGGCATTTGAAAGATCTAAAGCTAAACTTGCCAGTCAGGAGAAAAATAAAGAGAAAGAGAAATCGCAAAATATAAAAAAACAAACAGGACTACGGCAGAAGAAGGAAACGACAAACTAAAACTATACGGATATTTTGCTTGTATAAAAAAAAAGGCATTTTCAGCGCTTCTTCAGAACCACGGAAGCCAAATAGAGTTGCTTCAGTTATAACACTGAAGCGATTGAACACTGAAGTTGCTTCAGTGGTCTCACTGAAGCACCTCTATTTAGCTTCTGTGGATCTCAATCACAGTGGTAACAATTGTATATATAAATATTGTTTTTTTTTAGTTTTAGATCACATTTAGCCCCAATCACAGCAGCAACAATTTTATTTAATTTTAGGATATTTTAGATTGTATCTTTGTTTCTTAGCGTTGAAGACGCCTTGTTTTATAAAGGCTAAATATCCGCATAGTTTTAGTTTGTCTTTTCCTTCTACTGGCCGTAGTCCTGTTTGTTTTTCTTTATCTTGATATTTCTCTTTCACTTTATTTTATCGATGGGACATTATAATATTTGAAATGGGAAGGCTATAAATAGCTCTAAGATAGTCCAACTCAAGCGGCTCTCTCAGAATTTTTGCCCTTTAGCCTCTTGGCCATCTATGAGACCAAACTCATTATTTAAGCTAAAAATGACTCAAAATACCACCTCGCTGTGCCATGATCTCCTTTTTACAAAGAAATTAAAAAACAAAAATTGTTAATTTTCGTGCAAGTTTTCGATTATTTTTTGTTCCTGGAAATTTGAAACCTTGGAAACACTCAGAAACTTCATAGACATTCTGAATACGATGATGTAATTCCCATTAATATACCACTCCTTTTAGAGGACCCCCCCCCCATTCTGTAAAATTATTCAAGTTTTATTCGGCTAAAAATCATAATGTAAACATCATAATGATGTTTACATTTCTGGAATTAAAAATTCTTTTCATGAACATACTTTCATACAGCTTTTTTTAATTTTGGTTAGCATTCACATGAGTCGCTGTTTGGTTATAGTTTGTTAACATAAATTGTTTAAGGTGTTGAGAGAAGGGAAATTGTCATTGCCCTTGATATTTTAGCGATCACTGTTTATTTTATATTTAAAGTTTGCTCTTTATCTTCATAAGAAAAAACATTTTGTTTTTGAATATTCCTGAGAAATATCAATTACGGAAAGAAGTTGACACACAAAACATTAGATTAAAATCTTTCGGCCCCCAACTTAATAGGAAAATATGCAGGAATTTATAGGAGAGGGTCAAAGTTCCACTGGGGATCTCTTAAAACAGTTAGAAAATTATAAGAGTTATAGAAATAAATAAAACACATAGAATTTCCTAGGGACATAAACCCAACCGAAGTCCCTGCGGTCACACGCGTGGAAAATAAAAGAGCATATAGTTTTCTGGGGAAAATAACAGACATGTTAACTGCGTTTCTTTGATTTTTCAAAGTATCTACGAAGTGAGTAGTATTCTATTTTCCGAATAGGGAGCGGCATGAATTTATCCAATCTATATAAATTACCTTTATTCTGCTAGAAAAAAAGTTCCTAAACCAAAATAATTCTAATTTTACTTTAATCTTAGATTTTTGAAGCCAAACAAGAATAAAAAGTATAGAAAATATATATAATTACACATTAACTATAAATAAATGACTAAATATGCTTTAAGAAAAAATTTACATCCAAGAAAACAGTTTCAGCAGTAACATCTTTTTATAGTTGTTAAATAGGAAACAACTAAATAACAACTATTGATCATTATTTTTTTTTTTATTTAAACCGAAAAGGAGCCTATAATTAAATTATTATTGATTTATTATTTTACATAGTTGATACGATTCACAAAAAAACGTAAATAATACAGAGTCACAATTATAAATAATTCAACGGTATAACTACATTTTTTCCATTGCAGAAACGAAATATCCTATAAAAATATAATTTTAAAAATACTTTATGTCTAAATTTTGGGTATAGAAATAGAAGAATTACTTTGCGTCCAAATTTCATAATGAAGACCTAATAGCAATTAAAATATTTAAATCAATAATTTTCTAGCATAATAATTGAGAGGTATATATTAAAATAACCAAGAGGCATAATTACCTTCTTTCCATTACCAAAACAATAGTATCCTCTACCGATATAATTTAAAAACAAAACTTGCATCATTTTACGTCTAAATTCTCCAAGCTATACGACTAAAATAAGAGCCAAAAAAGCGAAATTTCAAATCAGTCAAATTCAAGTCAATTAAAAAGGCTCTTATTAATTACTAGTACAATCGTACTTTCTCCTAAATACAGCCCTCTAGATGCAAAGACTTCTAATTAGACGGCGCAAGAACAATTGTAAAAGATTTTACTTAAGGCTAGGAGAACAAAATTAAAATAAATAATAATTCATCAAGAGACAAAAGATAGATATGTTATTTCAATCTTGTTCTTGTATGAGACACTGGTAAGTATTGATTGAAGAAACTTTAACTGGAACAAGCTTGTTTCACTGAAAGCAATGAGCTAGAGGGGGGAGGGAAATGACTGCCATATCACGGTCTCCCAGGAGCAATAGGGGCCTACCATGACTCATTTTTGTCACCGTCTAGCCACGGACCGTTCTACCCCATGTCTGACCATGAGGTAGGGTGTTTTCTGGAATACGGTCCCGAGATTGGATGGATTGAAGCCATTAATGACCGCCAAATTCAATGCTGGGATGAGGCTTAATCCCCCTGGCATATTAATTGCCAACTGGGACGAATAAAAAATCCTTTGCTGATCCATCAGAGATGGGGAAAGAATTTTCATTGCTAGCACCTATTTCAGGATCAAGTGTCACTTACTGCTGATGGCTGGGGGTGACTCTCTCCTCTCTTTGAGTGACCTGTGCTGCCTACCCAGGTCGAAAGCTGGTGGATGAGGCTTGTGGGCTGAGGGAAATGACTGTGGGTTATTTTTCTTGGGTTAGGGGGAGAAGGAGTAATGATACTTATATAGGCGGATAGATAGGTGGCCGGAACTATGGCTAAGGTGTGTGTGTTGACGTTTAATAGTAATTAAGTAAATAAAACAAGTTTTTTAAATGAAGGTAAGGAGCGACATTAAAACTTAAAACGAACAGAAATTACTCCGTATATGAAAGGGGCTTTTCCTTCTCAACGCCCTGCTCTTTACGCTAAAGTTTGACTCTTTCTCTTAACTCTACATTTTAAAACAGTAAAAAATAGTTGAAATTACTAAAAATACTTTAGAGTAAAGAGCGAGGTATTAGGAGGAGGTGAGCCCCTCATATGGGTAATAATTTCTGTTCGTTTTAAATTTTAATGCTGTTTCTTACTTCCAGCTGAAAAAAACTTTTTCATATTTATTTTTTCATTGTTTTTTTTTTTTCTTAAGTAATGCTAGTAAATCCTGCGCTCCCTTCATGGAAATTCTCTTCCCCCATGACAAATTCCTCGATGGAAAGCTCCCCCAGTATATCCCCCTCTTCTCAACCCCTGCCTCCAACCGAAAAATCCTCCTGAAAACGCCTGTACACTTCCCAATAACCATTACTATATGTAAGCACTGGTCAAAGTTTTGAACTTGCAACCCCTCCCACGGGGACTTCGGGGGAGTAAGTCATCCCCAAAGACATAGTTATAAGGTTTTTCGACTACGCTGAATAAAATGGCTATCTCAGAATTTTGATCCGTTGACCTTGGAAAATTAATTAGCGTGGGAGGGGGCCTAGGTGCCCTCCAATTTTTTTGGTCACTTAAAAAGGGCACTAAAACTTTTCATTTCCGTTAGAATAAGCCCTATTGCAATATTCTAGGACAACTGGGTCGATACGATCACCCCTGGGAAAATAAAACAAACAAAAAAAAAAAACAAATTAACACGCATCCGTGATCTGCCTTCTGGCAAAAAATATAAAATTGAAACTTCTACAGTAGGGTTTTCTGATAAGCTGAATCTGAAGGTGTTATTTTCGTTAAGATTCTATGACTTTTAGGGGGTGTTTCTCCCTATTTTCTAAAATAACGCAAATTTTCTCAGGCTCCTCACTTTTGATGGGTATGACTAAACTTGATGAAACTTATATATTTAAATCAGCATTAAAATGCGATTCTTTTGATGTAGCTATTGGTACCAAAATTCCATTTTTTAGAGTTTTGGTTACTATTGAGCTGGGTCGCTCCTTACTACAGTTCGTTACCACGAACTGTTTGATATAAATGAGAACACTTATACATTATATATTTAATATAGAACAAGAACATTTATACATTTTGTTCTACATGATTGTGCATTTATGGACAACTTTTATAAATTTTTATGGCACTTGGTATTAACCAAGTGACATATAGCAATCGCAAATTCTGTCGGTCTGTCTGTCTGTCGGTCTGTCTGTCGGTCCCGGTTTTGCTACTTTAGGTACTTCCAGGTAAGCTAGGACGATGAAATTTGGCAAGCGTATCAGGGACCGGACCAGATTAAATTAGAAATAGTCTTTTTCCCGATTTGACTATCTGAAGGGGAGTGGGAGTCCGGTTAATTCGCAAAAATAGAAAAAATGAAGTATTTTTAACTTATGAGCGGGTGATTGGATTTTAATGAAATTTGATGTTTGGAATGATATTGTGTCTCAGAGTTCTTATTTTAAATCCCGACTGGATCTGATGACGTTGGGGGGAGTTGAAAATTGGTAGGCGTGTCAGGGAGCTGCACAATTTGACTTGATAAAGTCGCTTTCCCAGAGTCGACCATCTGGGGGGCAAAAGGGAGATGAAAAATTAGAAAAAATTAGGTATTTATAACTTACGAGTGAGAGATCGGATCTTAATGAATTTTGATATTTAGAAGGACTTTGTGACTCAGATCTCTTATTTTAAATCTTGACCGGAATTAAGCCTCTTATTTTCCTTTTTAAATCAATCTATTGATTCATAGAATTTTGTTAGAGCTCATACCATATGATCTCTTGGCTCTTAGCTCCTCTCGCCTCGTCACAAGTGCCATATGAGCTCTTAGCTATTGTTTTTTAAATATTTTTTGTCTAAACGACTTAAATATTTAGGAGTATACAATAGGCTACTCTATTGCCGTTGTTTGAAAGTACTCTTCCTGGGAAATCCACGCAGCTAGTAATAAATTATTTTGTCGTTAACTATAAATTATTAAATTGATGTAAACAAATGGAAGAGGAAAAGTAACTCCAAAATTAAACTTTTTAGAGATAATGTTTCGATATATTAAATTTTGAGTTTTTTACTTGATCGTTTTTGTTTTTCAAAAATCTGTTTGGATGTTTATTTCAAAGAATTTTAGAATCAGAAAGCCATAGATAAGTTAAAGTCATAGATATAGATCACAGCATGATGGTACATCGATTGGCAGGGCTGTATCCAGGATTTTGTACGGAGGGGGGGAGAAGGGTACAAAAAAAGTTTTGAAAAAGAGTTTAACTAATTACTAATTTTACAGAGCCAAAAAAAAAAACTGAAAATTAGCATAAGCAACGCTTTGTAGCTTATTATAAGTATGAAGTTATTCCAAAAAAGTATATAAAATCCCTGCTTTCTATTCATTCCAATGCTTAAATATTAAAGTGTCCTCATACCCATTAAAAGGTGTGTGCCGAACGGTTCCGTTCTTTCCTTTGTTAGTGTGGGTTAGGGCCATAAGCTCATGAAGCGCTGAGTAGGTTTAAAGTTTTATGAACCTGAGTTTCCTTTGCATCAACGTAAATATGACCTTCTTCAGAGCAGCAACGACTCTTAATATTGGTAGTGTTGTTATGCGATCTGGGAAGCTTGTGCAATAAGTTAATTGCCTGCTACATTTACGGCCTAGCGGAAGTCCTAGCATTTTACTCCCTAGTCAATTCTTTTTCAGGAGTGGCAGCTCGGTCAAAGACAATGTTATCAGTTTTCTTCGTCGCTTCAACTAGATAACATGAGAAGGTTGAACTTAAGGGGCTTCTCACTCAAAATAACATAGGTTATCCTTAGCAATTCTTCTTGTAATTATTTATGCAACATAATTTTATATATATATATATATATATATATATATATATATATATATATATATATATATATATATATATATATATATATATATATATATTTATTAACTGGCAGTTTGGTGTCTGCACGCTCCTTATTATCCAGACTTTGTTTAAACCGGTTACAACTAACTAATACTTCATTGAATCCCTCCTGAACAATCCGAGTGGTTAGTCCCTTGGTCTAATTTATGCATTCTCACGCGCTCCGATTACAGCTGCATCTAGTCTTTTGAGGGGAATTTTTGACTTCGAAACACAAATATGTAAAGTATTTGAAGGGACTGCAGCCAGCAAGTATATAGTATAGAAATAAGTTACTGATTGTTGAATGGAATATTTTTTGCTCTAATTTTTGTTACCCCACAACAACAGTGTTAAGTGTAGCGCTCGAGAATGCAAACCCAAACAGTTTTTATAGTTATTTTGGAATTATAATGATTTTTATCTGTCTTAGAGGCACCATAGTTATACTATTTCTTCCATAATTGCCAGAGGAGTTGAAACTATACAAAAACCACAACATATCCCGCCGAAACAAATCTTAGTAATGACATATTGTTTAACTATTCACCCATATATCTAATTATCATCTCATCTTTACATATTATCTTACCATACATATTATCTGCAGCAATTTCGAAAAGACTACAAAACATTCGTGATGTAAATGGAGTACAAGAGAGACGACTTAATACTTAAGACTTAATGACTTAATCTTAAACTGGGACGACTTCCCAGTTTAAACATCTAATAGTTTCTGTTAATTTTGAAATTGAGTTGAAGATGAGTTTTATTTTTGCTACATTATAAATTCATTATTGGTTTCATTTTTTATTAAGTCTAATATCAGTTTCTTGTAACTTTAATGTCTGTTTTTTAATAGCTACTTTTTATAACTATAATTGGGGTGCAAGGGGGATGGATTTCCTTGTTTGTGTATCTAATAATTTCTGTTCGTTTTGAGTTTGAGCTGAATATCAGTTTTATTCTTGGTACATTGTAAGTTCATTATTGGCTTCATTTTTTATGGAGTCTAATATCTGTTTCTTTTGACTTTTAGTTCGTTGTTTGTTATAATTTATTTTTTTATTTTTTGTTCTGCTCGAGAAATAGCTTCTCTCTTTGCTTTCTTTAAGAAATATTGTTTTTTTATCATTTAACGATTTTTAAGAGATTTTATTCGTATGTTTACCAGAACAGGGGTGGAAAAGTGAAGGTGGTACATCATAAACGCCCCCAACAAGTCTCTGGGGACGGGGGTAGAGTTGATACCCAGAGCTTTGTTGTCACCCAGTTTCAGTGAGAATATTTCTCATTTCCTATTTATATACTATGTTCTATGTCTTTGGTTTCCCACGGAGTGGCTCTTCTTTACTGACGTTTAAAGAGAATATTCCTATAAAATAGACAGATATAAAGTTTGAATGACTCGGCTTCCGACAACCAATAAGCGCTCTAAAAATTTAATTTTCTAATCGAATGAAATTCCTCCGAAGTTTCCTATATACAACTATCCCTTCACTACGAAGGGGTTGACAAAAACGATGATCCGTGGGAGCTACTTTAGTCTTTGCCTAGGATTAGTAGCGGAAAGTCAAATTTTCATAAAAAGTTGCGAAAAAAATGATAAGTGAAACCGATAAAATTTCAAAAGAAGGATTTAACTTACTGCCTCATTTTGGTCCCGGTAGGGTATTGCAGCAATTTCCCCAGACAAAATCAAGTACCAGCTTGTGCCTCGGTCACCTTTTCGGTAAACTGGAAAAAAAAATTAATAAAAATGGAATTTTTGCTAAACCGTATCCGAATATATAACAAAATCCTAAACATAATATATTCAGTTTCCGCTTTACATTTTTTTCATTTCTTGTGCAAGCAAAATTGGGGAATTTCAACACGCTCTTATAATAAGTATAACATTGCTTAGTAAAATCTTCTAATTCACCTTCTACGCTAATTTACCAGCGAAATATTGGATGCTTTTTTTCTATTTCTGAAATTTTTGGCGTTCTTTCACAAAATTGTGATCACTGAAATAATGTATTTTTACTCTCCCTGCAAGTGTGAAACTCCCTTAGAGGAGTAAAAATATGTAAGAAATTAAACAAAAATGAACGCTTTATCAAGAAAAAACTCACGAGAAAAATAACACCTCAGTCATTTAGACAACACAATTATGCTACACAAATAGGTGGAAAGTTGACAATATTTTCTCGACATTTACTGAACCTGTCCACAAGCTGGTCCAATATGGAAGGAATATACAACTGCCCTTTAATTTGAGTACGCAGTCTATACGATTTTACAAAGCTTTTCTTTCAATGCTGAGACAACAAGTGTTTTAGTAACTTTAACATATTTCAGAAAAGACAGCTTGGAAATAGTTGCTAGGCCAATATTGGTAGCTACGGCAGTTTGTTGAGGCGACCACAGACAAGAAGCTCAGTTTTAGAGGAGCCGGCTTGAAACCCAATCTCCCTGACACGAGAGCAGACTATATTAACTGCAATTTGAAGAGCTTAGAGATTGTCTGATAGTAGAAGAATGTCGTCTGTATAACAGAGATGGCTGGCATCAATAAAGGGCTTAATCAGGAATGGAGGAATAGTTTTAGCAACGGTTCGGATGGCATTATTGAAAAGTGCTGGACGTAGCACAGAGCCTTTTTCACACCTTCCCTCTCAGTGATGGAGTTGCCAAGTTGGCCTCCTAGCCGCACCAGTATGGACGCACTGCCTTGACAATTTCACAAGAGACCACAAGGAAGAATGTTTATTGCACTTCTCAATAGATAAAGAATAGCCTATGAATGAATAATGGCATCGAACACCTTTATACTGATTGTATACGCATACAGATTCTTTTTTAGCATCCGATAAGGGTCACAAAGGTCTTGTAATCTTTAAACCTTCTTTATGGCCCCTTTTCATCCTATTCGAGGACTTTTTACTTTTATTCTGGCCCCAGTTGAGTTGAGCCAGCTGGCCCCAAGAAACACCTTTGGTGATCATCTTTCATCCATGAAACTCAACTTCACGTACATTGTTTGTACAAAATACCAGTTTGGAGACTTTTGACGAAATTTCAGAGCAAATAGCTTGAAGAATTAATATGGAACATAAGTTTCTCAGTCAAAAATTCGCAAAAGGATAATAAACAACGTTTTTTGTTTTTGCTCAGAAAGTTTATAAAAAAAAATTGTAAAAGAAAAAGACTAAGACAAGAGATGATTGAGTTTCGACCTCCTCCGTTATTAAATAAAAAACAGGTTTTTTAACTGAAAGTAAGGAGCGAAATTAAAACTTAAAACGAACAGAAATTACTCCGTATATGAAAGGGGCTTTTCCTCCTCAATGCCCCGCTCTTTACGCTAAAGTTTGACTCTTTCTCTTAACACTACTTTTTTAAACAGTAAAAAATTTCAGCGTAAAGAGCGGGGTGTTGAGGAGGAAAAGCCCCTTTGATATACGGAGTAACTTCTGTTCGTTTTAAGTTTTAATGTCGCTCCTTAATTTCAGTAAAAAAAAAAAAAGTTAATTTAATTTCTGAACGTTTTGAATTAATGCATGTTTTGATTTTGGCTCTCCGCATATAAATAATTAAAACGAAATTTGTATATTAATTTTTTTTTGGCTAAATGGCTTCCTCATATTTTTAATCGGAAGATTATGAGAAAAAAGGAGTGGGAGAGGAGGCCTAGTTGCCTTCCAATTTTTTGATTATTTAAAAGGGCAACTAGAACTTTTAATTTTTAACGAACGTTTTCATTAGTAAAAAATATACGTAAGTTATGAATATACGTAACTATGTGTGTACGTTTTTATTACGTATATGAGGAGGTTCACCCCCTCGTCAATACCTCGCTCTTTACACTAAAACTTGAATTTCGTCCCCCCTGAATCACAAAGGCCGTAGAATAAATAGTTGAAATTTACTTAAAATGCTTTAGCGTAAAGAGCGAGGTATTATGAGAACGTGAGCCCCTCATATGCGTAATAATTTCTGTTCGTTTTAAATTTTAATTCTCCTCCTTACTTTCAGTTGAAAAAACTTTTCATATTCATTTTTTCATTGTTTTTTTAAATAATGTTAGAAAGTCCTGCGCCCCCTTCATTGGAATTCTCTTCCTCCATGATAAATTCCTCCTAGGAAAGATCCTCCCATGTAACCCCCCCGTCTACTTCTCCCTCCCCCAAAACCGAAAACTCCCCCTGAAAACGTCTGTGCACTTCCCAATAGCCATTAGTATGTGTAAACACAGGTCAAATTTTGTAACTCGCAGCCCCTCCCATGGGGACTGTGGGGGAGTAAGTATTCCCCAAAGACATAGTTATTAGGTTTTTCGACTATAGTGAATAAAATGGCTATCTTATAATTTTGATCCGGTGACTTAGGGGAAAAAATTGGCGTGGAAGGAGACCTAGGTGCCCTCCGATTTTTTTGGTCACTTAAAAAAGGCACTAGGACTTTTAATTTCCGTTATAACGAACCCTCTCGCAACATTCTAGGACCACTGAGTCCATACGATCACCCTTGGAAAAAAAACAAAATACAAATACACACGCATCCATAACCTGTCTTCTGGCAAAAAAAAATGTTAAATTCCACATTTTTGTAGATAGGAGCTTGAAACGTCTACAGTATGGTTCTCTAATACCCTGAATCTGATGGTGCGATTTTTGTTAAGATTGTATTACTTTTAAAGGGTGTTTCTCCCTATTTTCTAAAATAAGGCAAATATTCTCCGGCTCGTAACTTTTGATGGGTAAGACTAAACTTGATGAAACTTACATATTTAAAATCAGCATTAATATGCAATTCTTTTGATGTAATTATTGGCATCAAAATTCCGTTTTTTAGAGTTTCGGTTACTATTGAGCCGGGTCGCTCCAAACCACAGTTCGTTACCACGAACTATTTGACACCACTGCTAAAGACCCATTGTTATATAAATTTTGTTTTGCATATACCACATATTTAAGTTAGTTGCTTTGTTTTTATTCAAAAAGTTTTATCGTTGTTAATTTAATTGAAATTAATAAATTAATTTCTAATTAATTTGTTAATTTATATAACCATTGTTATATAAATTTTGTTTTGCATATACCACATATTTAAGTTAGTTGCTTTGTTTTTATTCAAAAAGATTTATCGTTGTTAATTTAATTGAAATTAACAAATTAATTTCTAATTAATTTGTTAATTTATATAACCATTGTTATATAAATTTTGTTTTGCATATACCACATATTTAAGTTAGTTGCTTTGTTTTTATTCAAAAAGATTTATCGTTGTTAATTTCTTGGACTAAGAGTAGATAAAAAGTAAAATTTTGCGGAAGAGAAGTTTTTGAACCGGCATCGACGTTTCAAACAAACTCACATCGACGGTTCTACATTCAAAATTATCTCGTGGCCACGGGTTAGTGCTTATTACAAAGGCAGAAATAGCGATAGTCTAAACCAGTGTAGACATCCACGAGTAAACGAATAAAAAATACGCTTTAATTTTTGGTGTATGCATCACGAAAAGATCCTTATATTTGTAAACTATTATTATGCAACGTGACATGTGGCTTATAGTTACATTATTATTTGAATAGTTGGAGTTGTTTCTTGATATACAATCAATTCTTTAGCTAGGTATTATAGGACGAATATGAATATCTGTTTAGTTTGATAAAACAATAAAAATAACGAGGGAGATTATATTGCATTTCTCTCTTACAAAACATATAAATTTAGTGAGGAATTTTCTGAAGACAACAATTACAATACAATCTAAGCAAATATCTCGGCTACATAACTACTAGTCGTTAAGGCTGGACGATACCGTTGCTACTATCTAGCCATGGAGAAGAGAACATACTGTAAAGAAGCATAGGAGGTTATCTTTAGGTGACTATCAACATGTTCAGGAATTGGTCCTTAAGTTGACTCTCCGCAACTTGAATAGCAGGGTTTCTAAATGTCACTAGATTCTTGTTATATTTTATTGTATTTTTTTTTCGCTGAAGACGACTATTAGGCATACGGCCTAACTTGTATTTTAATCACTGTTTTCAGATAACTTCCTATCCCTATTAGCTCTATATACGAAAAACGTAGGGAAAGAATAAAGACTTACGAGTGACACCATCTCCTAGCTCTTCAAGGTACGCAAATGCAGATAACCTCCTTAGAAATCCCACAGAAAAACGATCGAGACTTTTCCACTTTCTTAAGCTGTCAAATAAAACTTCACATTCTTTGCTTGATCTATCTCTCGGCCTGGAATAAAAAACAACTTTAGTTTCTTCAGGAACGCTTTAGCTTTAAACTGATGGAACTACATAATTGAAAATATACTTTAGCAAGGTTTCTAAATGCAAATGAACAATACTCGAATATACAGGTTCTAATAATATAAAGTAGTTATTCTGTATGTGTTGTTATTCTTGGATAAAAGGCTTGAGTCATGGGACCCATAGAGGGGGGGGAGGCACCAGCACTTGGCCGAATGACGATACCTTATGTTTTTGTCTTGAGATTTTTATTATACAGCACTGGAAGTGCTGTTGGGCCAGGTGAGCCCCCCCTCCTAAAATTCAGCTTATGGGTCCCCAGGGCTTGAGCTGATAATTGGAATGGTTAAATAGAAACTAAAAGGGCAAAATTAGCTACAGTCAAAAGTGAAAGAGGGGGACAGCGGTGATAACCTTCTCGTGGTACTTTTGTTAGTCTTGCACACAAATAGGACTGACAATTGCTAATTTCAGTCACCGTTTTACCAGTGCCTCTCCTGCTAAGTGTCTGTCTGTTTTGTTAAATAAAATGCCGAGAATGGTTGGAATAAAGTGAGCCGTGGCTGCAAAAATCATACCCGGGCTTAACCCAAATAGACAATGTAAGCATCAACCATGGCAGAAAAAAGATCTTTTGATAGGCAACTTGAGATGGGAGTAAGAGGTTTTCTCCCTAGTACTGGTTCTGAAGATAAAGTGTCGCTTGCTGTAAGTTGCTGAGGAGTCAAGGGTGAATCTCCCTTTCTTTTATGGGACAAATATTACCTGTCCAAGTCCATCTAAATCTGTTGAGGAGGGGGTTCAGGATGAGGGTGAACAATGTCAGACATCTGGATACTACCAAGACTGGCTCTTCCGTAAAAGCGAAAAAAGAATTAGGAAAACCCAGTCTAAAGTACTGCATTCTAGACGGTACCAATAGCCCAATGACCGTTGGTTTTTTTTTTGTGGTGACGGTGGAACTTTGTGGGTAGAGTCTCGACTCGGTTTTGAGAGTCAACCAATAATAATAGTAACAATGCAAGAGGGAGAAAAGAAATGGAGACTCCTTCTTTTTTATGGTTATTCAATGACTATGAGCTTCACCAGCCTGACCAATTAGAATTTCTACAAGCAACTGTTTCTTGTGAGAGGGATGGAGCTTCAAATATTACAATCACTAAGTCCACTTCTTTAACTATTAAGTAGTTTATCAACAACAAAAAATCACTGTTTTACTGGAAATTATTTAAAAGCTATAAGCCATGAGCACTCGAAGCTTTTTTTGTAGTTTCAGAAGAGACAGAGCAAGCTAAAATCTCAATTAAAATGCTCTTTTCCCTAGCTTCTGCATTCAAAATATCTTGTGAGCTGGTGATTACAGCTCATGAGACTAAGCAATATATTTTTGTAACCATTATCCACGGCAATGTTGGTAAAATTTATTTTATCTTCATAAATTGGTATTAAAAATTATATATGGACCCTCCATATTTATATTGACTGTCTTCAAAAAAGTTTTAAGAACGAGTTTGATAAAAAATGAAGATCATGCCATAATCATCTTCTTAATTTTTTTCCTTTTTTTTTATTGGAACAGTCATCTGATTATTTGATATAGCTTTCAAAATGTAAGTAGAAAATTACGATATGGAAGATTTGTAGTAGTTCTTTATTTATGAAGTTAATTCATTTAATTTATTTTATTCTTGGGTGGGCTTTTATACTCTCTATATATTCTTGGGTGGGCTTATTTATTCTTGGGTGGGCTTTTATACTCTCTATAGAGCCTTAGGCCTCAAAAGTCAGCTGCCTTTGCACCATGTGACCACCCAAAAAAAAACATGTGACCACCACCCAAAAACATCTTCTTTAGATGGGCTAAAGAAGGGCTCAAAACTTATCTATTTTCAAGAGGTTTGAAACTTATACCATTAATCTGAACTTTCTGAACTAAAAGGACCCAAATTGGAGAAAGCTAAGTTGGCTGCAGGAATCGTCCTTACTGGAAAGTTCCAAGTATTAAGTTGATCTAAAAGGACTACATATTTTTTTCTGGGAAAGACTTGTTGGAAGGACCTTAAAACCTTTTTTCTGAACTCAGATTTCGAAAATCACAGACAGGTATTTCCAAGTTGGAAATACTAGATTTCGAAAGACAATACAAATAAAAATATCCCCCCCCCTGGACCCATCGTAGGTCTGTTCAAACCTGAAAACTGTGAATTCTAAGATTTTGTTTTGGTTATTTCCAATTATGGAGTTATTTGGGAAGTACCATATTTTTGTCAGTGTTGCCACTTCTAAATGCAAAAATAAATCAGCAAAACGAATTAGTTAAATCTAACAGGAGCTTTCGTCCGCAAAAATGAAAAGGCTGTCCCCTCCTCAACGCCTCACTCTTTACGCTAAAGTTTGACTCTTTGTCACAATTTTACTTTTTAAGACTCACCCCAGGGGCTTTTTTAGGCCTAGGTTCATAGTTCTTTTATTTATTTATTTTTCTTTTCTTTTTTCTCTCTTTTCGTTTTATTATTATGAGATTGGTTATTATTATTCATGAGTTGATTTTCAGGGCCTAATGTGTGATTGATTAATATACTAAATATATGATTTTATACTAAAAGTATAACAATACTCGACTTTTTTTTCGCAAGTTTGACTCTTTTTCTTAACTCTACTTTTTAAAACAGTAAAAAAAACTTTATCATAAAGAGCGGGGCGTTGAGGGTTATTTAGAAATAAATTGAAAAAAAAGCTAGGCAAAGGTTCATAGTTATTTTATTGATTTATTTTTTTCTCTCTTTTCTTTTTATTATTGTGAAATAGGTTACTATTATTGATGAGTTGATGAGAGATTGATTGTTATTAGTTATTGTTTTTTTTTTGTCGTTTTGTTTGTAGTAAAATATTAGTTAGAAAATGAGTTTTATGTGCCCGCCCAGTCGCAACTTTTTTTTTTTTTTTTTTTTTTTTTTTTTTTTTTTTTTTTTTTGGGAGGGTACTTGCATATTAGCTAAATACATTTGATTTAAAAATAAAGTGAACTGAACTGAACTGATTTCCGTTTGAATGCACTGTCTTTCAATCTTTAAGGACCATTATTTTGACAGGGATATACGAACTTCAATAAAGAAAACACTTTTGAATACAATTTCTTTGGTGATTTGTAACGCCCAAATTACACCGGAATCTATTTTTTCTTCAACAAAATCGCATCTTACTGTGAATGCACTTAATCAAGACGAGACACAGGCTATTCAGCCCAACTCGGAATCAAAAATGCTTCCAATGGGTGTTGCCTTCTGTGAGTGGTCGAATATACTTCAGTCATAGTTTGTCTCACGTGTGACCATGCTTTCGAAATTATCCAAATGGTTCCACATCCCTTCTAACGACGGTATGAGAAGATTTTGTCTGGCCACCTAGTTTTTTCTTCCGTGAGGAAGCAGGGGTTGCTAGTAGTACCTGGCGCGTCAGAGTCTCTTCTGGGCGCCTCATTACGTGACCTAGCCACTTGAGACTTCTTTTTTGATCTTGGTGGAAACATCACGCTTTTGTCCGCATACTTTCATCAGCCACTGGTGGCTGATTCTTTGCACCGGCCGTATGTTTCTAATGGCCCTTGTACATTTTTGGCCAAGGGTGTCAATCTGACGCTCTTCCTCCGCTTTGAGGGGTCAGGTCTCACATCCATATAACAAAATTGAACGCACACATGTTGATTAGATCCTGAGCTTCGTCACGAGGTTCATTTCTCTTTTAGTCCAAAGTGGTATGTGGAGCTGGCCAAAGACAGACCAAGCTTTGCTAATCTTGCCTTGAAGCATCTATTAAATACCCTAGGTGTTTGAACTTTTCCACCCTCTCGATTTGTTCTCCACTGAGGTATATAGATCTTTGGTTGAGAGATATCTTGTTTTGGGGATACTGATCGTGAGTCCTGTCTCACTAGTCGTATTCGCTATTAGTTCTGGGTGGAGTACCATCGTCTGCATTTTCAATGGCGGCAATTATATCTTATGCTGAAAAAGTGACACCGTCATCTTCTTTCAATACGTTTTTCATAATCCAATCTATAATATAGTTGAAAAAAATTAGCGATGCCGGACATCCTTGAAGCATGCCATATGCTACTTCAAATAATTCCGTTAGCTCACCACATATTCGTACGTTACTCAGGGATTTCTCATATTATGCTTTTAGCAGGTCGACTACTTATGTCGGAACGCCGTCTTCAAGAATTATTTGCCATAGCAAGGGTCATAATATCGAGTCAAATGCATGGATGAAGCCAAGAAAGACTGCAAAGGCGTCTAATCCGTGAATGAAACATTGGTGAAAAGGAAGTCGCAGGTTAAAGATATGGTCTACACTCTGCATTCCAGGGCAGACACCTGCCTGGTTTTTCCTTGTCCGTTGCTCTCGCTCTTTTCTAACATGTTCACTAAAACTACTGCCAGAATCTTCCCAGCTATGTCTTTTAGTGAGACTCACAAGTAATTTTTAAAGTCTCCATCATCTCCTTTCTTGAATATAGGAATTGGAGTTACACCAGTTCTGGGGAACATATCCTGCGTCCCAGATTTTACTAAATAGGTTCGTTAGGGATTTAGCTTAAACTGGACTTGCTTTGTATATTTTTGCTGGTAAGGAGTCCTTAACCAGTGCTTTATATTTTTTGAAATATTTCATGGCTTTTGTGACTTCCTCTATTGAAAGTGGAGATACATCGCAAGAATACTGCTCAACGAGTGATGGAGCTGCGGGTTGCATGTCTTGGCTGAAGTAGACGGAGGAAATTTGTGGTTTAGCCTCCCCTCTTCTATTTAACAGATCCTTGAAATGTTCTTTCTATCGGTTTATTCTTTCGAGCTGCCCTCTGATGATAGTCCCATCTGGTATTTTTATACTTTATGTCGCGGTATTCCACTTTTTTCAAGTTCAGCTATCTGAGGATCCTATATTGTTTATGGGTCTCATTTCTAGCTGCAGCCTTTTTTGGGTCTGTGGCCAGATTTGAACAGTAACCATTTTCATCTCTACTTCACAATTTATGAGATTTCTTAAGGAGCTCTCTGAATACCGTCTTGTTCCATGTGTTTTTTTTTTGTTTGTTTTTTTTCAAGCAGAACAGTAAGAGTTTCTATGGTGCACCAGTTTTTAGTGTCTTTTGTTCTCTTTCCAAGGACTTGAGCAGCGACATCTTGCGTAATAAGCTTGATCTTCAACCATATCCTCACTATGGCTTCTTCTTTTGGACTCATTTTCTTTTTGTGTTTGCTCCAGTTCTAGAAAGTGGCCTTCCACTCCATATCAGACTCAACCTTGATTTTTGGGACTTTTAGACTCCCAGTATAATTTATAGGGGGTAGTCTGGCTTTCTTACGGTTTGACAGCTTTCAGCTTTAATGTAAACCAGAAGGAAATGGTCTGAGCCGTTCTTTGACCCGGTGTCTCCTCTGCTGAACACTCAACAGTTGACTATTGATTATCTCCATCTCTGGCGGCTGAATATGTAATTGATCTGAGTAAAGTTATGATCGTTTCTGAGTTTCCTTTTAAAGTGTGGGCATTTTTGTGCTGGGAGAACGTGTTCATGATGAATAAGGTATTATGTGTTGCCAGCTGAAACACCCATGTGCGATTATGATATCCAATACCACATGCGTTGGTTCCAATAGTAGCATGTTCGGAAGCGTCCAGTCAGGGTCCTAGCGTTAAAGTCTCCCCGAAGCAGTAGATGATTTCGTTTTGGGCACCTATCAATTATATTCCAAAGCTGGTCGTAAAGAAAATATTTCTTGCAGGTCAGGTGAGCTTCGAATAGGTGCGTAAGCAACTATAATTGTTATATTATTATGCCCAAACTTCCTGATCTGTGTAATGCGGTTTGATATTGGTTCCCATTGGAAAACGGCTGACTCAGCGTTTCCCTTTAGAGTATTTCAACCCCATGTAGGCCAGGTCCGTCACTGGATCCAGAATTGTATAGGTGACACTTCTTGCCTGTGGTCAGGTTGTGAATAATCCTTTTACTCTGGTCATTATCTCTTGTTTTGTTAGGCATAAAACATTCGAGCTATATTGCATAATGATGAAGTATAATGAAGAAATACTGCAGCTGTAAGAGCCTGCGTTACGTTACATTTCACGGGACACAAATGTTCAGTTTTTATTTGAGCAATTTCATTGACTAGGACAGGCTTGCTGACTTCCCACCAAGGTTGTCTGTTTCCTTAGTGCGTCACCTACCGGTAACACCGAAGCACAGTTTGATCTCATTTGGTCTACAAGCCATAGACGACCTTAGTGAGGACAACTAATTTTTGAAAAAAAACTTTGGTTTTATTGATTCTTAGCACGCACCAAAATTGATTTTTTAGTTGATCCACTAGAAAATCTCAGGATATGTAGAAAGGCCAAGGGAACCTCCATTAAGACTCAAGATTAAGAAAGCAATTCTGGTTGTAATTATTATTGGTTTCCATTATTTTTTCTTTTCAAGACAGCAAACTTCTTTTGTAAATGACCTTGTATGCATTTATTTAAACAAAAAAACAGTTGCTAAAAAATCGAAAATGAAAAGACAACTTTCAAAAATGGAAGATTAAGATAAATATTGATTATGAGGTATCCATAGGATGGTTGTAGCTCTATGGAAAACCAAAAATGTGCGGACATTTCCAGCCCATGTAAAGATGTGGAAATAGAATCTGATGGTTTGAATTGGTTTAGGTGAAAACTTACACATCCACGTATATTTTGCAAAAACAGGAAAAATTGTATATCGATTTGAATAAAGAAGACGCCACATGCAGATGTTCATTTTATGGTAGCATTGGGTGCAAAAATAAGTAAAAAAAAAAGTGAAAAGCTATGGCATCAAAAAGTTTAAGGAACGATACCTCTCCCTTGAAGGGTAAACATCTTTGGATATAGCTCAAAAGTGCAGCTGTCTGAAGGTATAGTTGGAAACTCAATAAAATAAACTAAAGGATATTGAATAACTTACAACAGTGGAAACTGGCAGTAGTATAGACAAAAAAACTATTAACGCCATCTATTTTGGAATGACCCTTGGTGTTTTTTCATGCTTTGCAAGTGTTTTTCTGTCAGGAACCGAGATCAGACACAGATCAATACCTTTAACAGTTAAGCTCATTAATTTAATTATTCTTAATATTTCATTAAAAATATGTCAAGTGCCACCCAACGCTAGATGAAGTTGAAACTTTTTTTCGACCCTAGTGCCAGTCCCAAAGTCTTTGAAAAGCTAAAAACATACATATGCCAACAGCTGGTATAGCTTTCCTTTGGAGTTGTAGCTGTCTTTAGGATCCAATAAATTGTTAATGTTCGAATTTCTTGCGAATGAAAGCGTTACCAAATTTAACCAGCAAGTTTTACTCACTGGTTTTCATGGATCAAAGTGGCAATACTAATACACTGCCCTGAAAACTTTGAAATCTTGAAACAAACATAAGAAAATTCTTAGATATTGTATCAAGTCTGGATTGACGTAAAACGGGTCTAGTGGGCAAAAAATGGTTTTTATTTTTAATGTCCTTGATATTTTAAAACTATTTCTCAGCTCATCTTAAGGGCAATTTTTAGGGCAATTAAGAGCAATTTTTGGGCTTTGGCTTCCAAAGCTGAATAGCTGAGACGCTTATTATTTGCGCTCATCAGAAATTCACAAGACTTTGGCAGTAATTACTAGATTTTGCTAGGTAGCCGAGTCACTTCACAAAATAAGCTACGCTCCTTAAAGCTTCACCCCTAACTTCATTAATGTAAGAATATCCAGCAAAGAGTACATACCGGCCTGATATTTTCCATACATTTCATATTAGGCTGGATGATACAGCGAGGGAAGGGAGACTACGGCAGCTGGAAAATTACATGAGCAGGGTGGGAGAATATGGGTGAGTGGTCCCCCAGCTAACTTTTTTTTGTGTAGATGTGGAGGCAACAGGCCTTTGACTTCTAAGGTTCTACTAAAGTGTAAGGGTCTACTCGGCCGTAAAATTAATCAATTAAATTGACTTTATAAATATAGAACTGAGACACTATGGAAGCGGTATCAAATAACCAATAACTGTTCCAATAGAAACAAATAATTTTAAGAAGATAAATCAGACATGATCTTTATTTCCATCAAACTTCTTATTTAAATTTTTCGGAAGTCAGTTATTATATACATGGAGAATAAATCTACAATTTTTTATGCCAATTTAAGAAGTTAGATTAACTGTAGCATCATACCAGTGTGTAATAGTTTTCAAATTTGTTGTTTCTATCAGTTTTAGTATATTTGTATGAACTTGTATGAGCTGGATTGGCTAGCTAACGAGATATTTTGACTAATTTAGCTTCACGGATTTTAGAGATGACTGATTTTAGCTTGAGCTATCTCTTTTGAAACTAATAATAAGAAAAAGAATGGAATCCATTGCTTATAAGTTTTAGATGATTGTCAGTAAAATAGCGATCCTATTTCAGAAATAATTTAACAATGTTTTTCCACAAAATAAGTTTTTCAAAGAAAATTAAAGAGTTCTATTAAACCAAAAATAGCCAAAAAATGAAGTCAAATAATCTTCTAAGCGTAAAAGTACAACAAATGACCATCAATGAATTGAACAGAAATCATAATAACCGAGTCAAATTCAAAACGGCACGAATATGACTCGGGCTGACACCCTTTATGCCTTCTGAAGACCAGAACGCATTTGAATTTTAAATAAGTTTAAATGTTTAAATTTATAAAACTTTAATAAATAAAAACTTGCTGAGATTAAAAAAACAAATATCATTATTTTAAAGTGTCAACCCTCATTCAATTGAATTTTCCAGCAAAGTGCAAATTATGTTCTGGTCTTCAGAACGCATTGGGTGTGTCTGCTCTGCTCACATTCATTTCTGCTTGCTTGACGGCGTTTTAATTCATTGATTGCGACTTGAGGTATTTTTACGTTTGGAAGACTATTCAACTACATATATGCTCATTTTTATTGCATATTAAGTTTCAACTTAATATACAAATCAATTTTTGGAATGCCCCTTTCTGACAATCTGCATGCACGTAGTGCGTTTTGATTTCGCTTAAACTTCCCCTCAATATTCTTTCAAATTTATACCTTCATAGTCTTAGTCTTAATAGTACTATCATAGCAGTAGTTTTAGTATCAGGAGCAGTGGTAGTAGTAATATTGTTGTATTAGTAGTAGTAGAAACAGTAGTAGCAGTAGCATTAATAGCAGTAACAGTATGTACATGTTGACTTTCCGTAAGTTGAACATCCACCTCATGATGCCCCCTAAGTTGTACCTTGAAACATTAAGCCATTCCAAAAATACTGCTGATGCTGCTTCTTGGCAATCATTATAACCACAGTGTTTTGTATAATTAAAATTCTCATGCAACATTTCCTCAGATGTTCATTCAATATCATCTGCCTTGGTAGCACTCGCTACAGGAGCAGTAATTTAAGTGGTAGTAGATGTGGTAGCAGTAGTAATAGAAGCCGTAAGAGTAGTAGTAGGGGTAGTTTTAGCAGTAATAGTAGCATGCAAATATTGCCTTGTTGGTCAATTGATCATCTACCTTACTATTTCCTGAAACTTCAAATTTTTTTTACTCAGTCAATCCTGAGTTACACCCTTTTGACAACCCCAA
Organism: Artemia franciscana; assembly: GCF_032884065.1. Lineage (NCBI taxonomy): Eukaryota > Metazoa > Arthropoda > Branchiopoda > Anostraca > Artemiidae > Artemia > Artemia franciscana. The sequence goes on along the minus strand of NC_088866.1, from coordinate 48,539,590 downwards.
TGTATATAACTTGTTTGGTTTCGTTCAACACTCCTCTCAACATACTCTGGAAAGACTCACCTGAATCCCCTTGGTCTATAGGTCAAACATGCCCCCTTTCTTAATAGCATATACTACATGTAAACAGTAGACGAATTGCCTAGCTTACAGCCCTTGCGCTGAGGGCCGTAGTGAGGGGATCGACATCTCCAAACACACAATTACTGAGCCTTTCTACTCTGCTGAACAAAATTTTTGCTGTCTCAAAATTTTGTTCGGATATGTTTTGGAAAATGATGGTTATGGGGGGGCCCTTCAATCACTTCTAACTGTAAAAAGTTCACTAGAGCTTTCAATTTCCCCAAAAAACCTTATATACTCCCGAGACACAACTTACAACCCTTGCTCCCGGGTTCTGGGGGGTTGTGTCAAAACTGGAAACATTATTATATGATTTTCGGATTATTTTGAACCAAATAGCTATCTCAGAATTTCGATCAGAAGCATTTGTGGGGGCTAGTTGCCCTCTGATCACTTTTGACTCTTAAAAAGAGAACTAGAACTTACAATTTTCAATCAAATAATCCTCCTCCAAAGCTTATACAACCACTCATTCTATAAAAACCTGATATACGCCTAGGTTACAATTTACAACCCTTGTCCCCATCTCGGGGGGTTTGTCTCAAAACTGAGGGGATTGTTATATGATTTCCGAGCTTTTATAACCATTTATGAGCTGAAAATGGCTATCTTTAAATTCCGATCAGATGCATTTTCGGGAAAAGAGGTAGGGGAGGGCTAGTTGCCCTCTGATCAATGTTGACTCTTATAAGGGAACTAGAGTCACAACTTAAAGCCCTTGTCCCAGGCTTGGGGGTTTGTCTCAACACTGGAGGGATTATTACGTCAATTACTGGACTATTTTGAACAAAATGGCTATATCAAAATTTCGATCGGATACATTTAGGGAAAAGTGGGCCTGAAGGGCTTAGTTGCCCTCTAACCAATTTTGACTGTTAAAAAGGGCACTAGAACTTCCAATTTGCAATAAAATGAGCCCCCTCCGATCACCCTTCCACAATAATCTTATATGCTAACAACGGGCAACTAGAATAACTTGCAGCCCTTGCCCTGAAGGCTGTGGACGGTTGTTGACATCCCTTTAAAAATAATAACTTGACTTTTGAACTATGCTGAAAAAATGGCTATTGCAGAATTTTGATTGGATGCATTCGGGGAAATGATGGGTCGATGGAACATCCAGTCACTTTTGCCTCTTAAAAAGGGCGCTAAAACTTTCAACTTCCAGTTAACTGAGCTCCTTTTGAAGTTTATACGACAACTCCATCTCTCCGAAGTGCCTGTGTGAAAAAGAATTAATAAATTATGCCCACATCGCTTTTTACTTAGGCGTGAAAAAAAAAATTCAGCATGCTATTTCTTGAAGTAGACTTAGTGAGCGTAAACTTTCGAGCTCCTCGCCTCAAACTTGAAAAGAATATTTTTTAACCTCTGAATGACAGTTTTGTTGAAATTCACTTATTAAAGAGTCAGTTATGTTAGGTCCCTCTTAGTCCAGGAACTAAGCGTTGTAGGCTTCAAATTGATAAGGGAAAACAAGTTCATCTGGTCCTTTCCCAGACCTCAAATTCCTTTATCCCTTCCAATAAAAGGATTGGCTCCCTTTTCAATTTCCCGTGACAAGAGAACTTGACGAGTTTCAAACCGATGGGAACAATCTTTGGCTCTTTTTTTGACACCCTTTATGTGGGTCCCATGTCTCTAGCCTAGAACTGCTTTGTGTATTATGGTTCCTTGCCCCAAGGACCTTCAGCTTGGGGCTCCAAGTCGTAAGAAAACTAGCATGTTTTTGGACCTCTTTTGGCAGTTTTTCGGGCCCTAGATTTTGGTGTAACTGCTTTATTTTTTTTCTGCATTAGAGCTCTCTTAGCCCAAGGACTTAAGGATATAAATTGAAATCAATCGTAAAAAAAAGTTTTGGTTCTTTTGGGACACCATTTTACGGGGTAGTGACCTGAAACAAATTTATTTGTGCATTTGGCTCCTCTTTGAGATGGTCGTGGAAAAAATAGAACAAGTTGAAGCCACATGCCTCAGTACTAAGGTAGCGCCAGAGTGCTGCCAGACAAGGATGTAGCGTTTTAGAATGTTTGTATATGGTTTCAACAGACTCTCCCACAAATTCTCAAATGCCTTTGAAATTTATGCTAATCTTTAAAAAGAATCGTAATTTATTGGGCTCCAGCCCTTTAAATAGGAGTAGGCTACCTGCAGTTCAATAATAGGGGTGTTGTTTTTTTTTTCAAAAAACGACCAAATTAACTCCAATATAAATCAGAATTCTCCAATTCATTCCTACCTCAATTACTGAACCATTTGTGATTTTTATTGTCTGAGAGATTATTGCTTGTCGATCTGGTTGCAATAATGTTGTAGAGTTTATTGTCTGAGAGGTTATTGCTTGTTGGTCTGGTTGCACTAAAGTTGTAGAGGTTATTGTCTGAGAGGCTATTGTCTGAGAGGTTACTGCTTGTCGATCTGGTTGCACTAATATTATAGAGGCTATTGTCTGAGAGGTTATTGCTTGTCGGTCTGGTTGTATTAATATTGTAGAGGTTTTTGTCTGAGAGGTTATTGTCTGAGAGGTTATTGTCTGAGAAGATACTGCTTATTGATCTGGTTGCACCAATATCGTAGATGTTATTGTCTGAGAGGTTAAGAAGCAATACTTTTCGTTCGTTTTAAGTTTCAGTTGCGCTATTTCGTTAGCGTCGAAAACTGCTTATTAAGCTGCGCTCAAAGATAGGATCAAAAGAATGACGAATGGTTAATCTTATTTCGGTACTCTACATCTGCATTGTCCAGCTGATCCTCCTTTTGAGAACGGCTTAGCAAGCAGTTTTTAGGCATTTATCGCATATGTTTGGAAATACCAGATACGATCTTTAGTCGCGAAAGAGACACCATTGTTTGTTTTTATATTTCTTTTTCTCTCTTGCATTCTACCTTCTTTTCTATCAACCGAAATGACTTTTTCGTAATCAATGAAGCCGCTTTTTGATTGTTTGTTTTTTGAACCCTCCCCCGCCCACTCTTTCATAAATTCCATTTAACTTTCACAGGTTCATTATCCAAAATAATTTGACCAAAGGTATTCCTCCATACCAACAAACATGTTTACATGGATAACAAAAAGACTCCCCCCCTTGTACCAAGCTGTTTTTCTTGTTTTAAATAACCTCTTCCAAGTGTAGATTCGAGAATTCCAAATACATTGTGTGTCACTTTTTATATTTACACATTTTCGGAAGCATTAACATCCAACCCTTTTAGATGGGATGAATTAAATCATTTTGTCTAATCAGAGTATTTATATTTAATTTATATTAGAAGATAATTTGCAATTTCTAACTCGGAGGAAAGCAACCGGAAAAATTACTCAGCCGACTTAAAACACCTATAACAGTGAAATTTGATTGTGTGAATTCAAGTTATAATGGAAAAGGCCAGCAAATTCAGCTATGCAGTTTTAGGTAGTGGCGGTCGTCCGCCTCAAACACTAATTAAGATTCATGATTAGATTGTTTTCGAATTTGACATAAGCATTTGAATAGTAATCTAAACATTTAATTTACAATTTGATTCAATATCATGTAACTTAATTTTATAATTAAAAGGTTAATTTTTGAAAATCAACAATGTGTAGCGTGTCATCTTTTGGATTACTACATTTGATCGGCCCTGGTTGCCACCACACTTTGTCGAAATAATTTAACAACATTCTATTCATTTAAGAATCGTAGCCTACCTAAAATGCTGAAGACAACGAAAATGGAATTTGATAACTTAAATAGGGTATGTGGAATTTGACAACCCAAATACATCTTGAAAATCTAGGAAATATTAGGAGTCCAAATTTTACCAAAACGACGTCCGAATGCAACTATGTACTTTTTAGTGTTAGCGGGCACCAAATATAAAAAACAACGAAACGTGAGTAAATCATCGAAAAAAGAGCTAAAACATACTGCACAAAACAGTTTAAGAATGTGAAGCTTTTTGGCACTTCCCCCAAAATTTTTGTCCGACTCGTCAAAACATAACGGAAATGCATGTAAACATTATTGATTATTGATGTGTTTTTCAAAATTTTTACTGTCATCCCCTCCCCCTCCCCCCGAGTAAAACTGTTTACGGCCCTACTTACATCTTTTGTTCATCTTTTAAATTTCTTGTTTTATCGTTTAATTACGAGTCTAGACATATCGTTAATTCTGAGGCACTCGTTAATTCTCTTAATTTAAACATCTTCTTATTCCAGTGTTTTATTGCAACTTTTGTGGCATTGAGGTTCATTTAGTGTCTCAAGAAGTAGTTTCCCATTTTACTTGTCAGAATTTTAATTGGGTTAAACGAACAAAAATCCAAAGGAACTAAAAAAAAAAAAAAAAACAATAAGAAAAGAAGACAAGCTTTCTCAAATATTAATTAAACTGTTTATCACGAAGCATCGTTTGGTGAAAGGTCAATTTTTGGTTCAAGGAGTGGGATTTGAGCGGTCAGTATCCCTGTTATGTTTAGGATAATTTTGGGAATGGTATTAGAAACGAGTAATAATAAACATTTCCTTCAAGTGAAACTAAAGAATTAATATATGTGAGGGGAGATGATCCTTCCTAGCTCCCCAATCTTTGCATTTAAATTTGAATTTATGTCCCAATACATTAAGACAGAGGCGCCATTTGGACCAAATCTTGGGGTGGGCATAAACTCCATCTTGGCCCCCCCCCCGACTCACTTCGTGTCGCGTAATCATCTAGGAAATGGGCATTTGACAGAACTCGAGAATTTTATTATGTATCTTACCTACTTTAAAAGTTTACAATAATTAATAGCAAATAGCGTAATCACCCTCAAGGGTCGTCAAGTAATTACGCTCTATGGTTAATGGGCGTGCAGTAATTTCAAATCAATTGGACAGAATGGATTATGTTGGACATAATGGTTTATTATGGCCGGCAAAGGGCCCTTTGTGGTGGAAGCTTGGGCCCCCTGGAAAATCTGGGGTGGGCATTTGCCCACCCCTGACCCCCCCCCCCCCCCCAAATGGCGCCTCGTGCATTAAGAATGACTTTACTTGGGCATTTGGCAGAAACATAAGGAGAAATGAAACACAAGGGTGGGGGTGAAGTATTTTTGCAGGCATCGAGAGGAGAAGTGCTTATTGATGAACATTGTGCACAACACAATTGATGTGCAATATTACATACAACACTAGGGCAGTTGATATACAACACCAGGGCAATTGAAATGAGAGATGAAGTATTTTTACAGTGCATTGAGAGGAGAAGAGCTTATAGATGTATATTTACTTTAAAACAATGAAGTTTTCAGTTCAAATGTCTTAAAAAACAATAAGTAAATATACCATTTGCAATTACCCATTAACTACATTTGATGCACTCAAAATGTTTTCAGTAAAGCACTCTAGAAGATTACCGTAATGAACGGTGTCCTATATCTAGAGTATAATTTTGCTCATTTTTAGTTTTAATCTCGCTATTTACGTTTATTTAAAAAAAAGTTTTTTTTATCTGATTTGAATAGTCTTTATTCATTACTGATTTTAATATTATGCTAAAACTATAGACGCGGAAACTCAAAAATGGCATGTACTTGGTTTAAAAACCGTATTTCAATACTAAACTGTTTCCATGTTGTGTGTTCTACAGATTTCTTTTCATCTTCATCAGATTCAGTATGGAGAAGACAACACAACTTTCCCATGATTTTCAAAGCTTGAAAAGCATTTTAGTTCTCTATTTTCAAAAATTTACCCTTTATTCTGATTAATCGATCGTAAAAATTGCGCTAGAAAAATTAACATACTTAACGTTGCCATATTACACGTGGAACATTTTACTAACATATATCATATTGTTATCATCGTTTTGTACATATAGCTAAACTTTGCAAAAAAAAAAAAAAAAAAAAAAAAAATGTTGTGCTCACTTATTATATGACATGGCAATGACGAAACGTCCATTCGCAATGACATGCGAATGGACGTGGGCTTGAAGGTGGGACCTCAGAAATCCTGAAAATTTTTGAACTTTTTATTCAAGTTGTCAAATGTAATTTGTTTTTTGATTATTATTTGGCAACCGAAAATTTGTCGTACCCCCTCCCCCGAAAGATTACCTGTGCACGTTCGAGGTCATACCTCTATTTTAGAAGAAACGTATTTTAATTTTGGATAGTCGGACGGACTTTTTTAATAAGATAAGATCTTTCTAATAAAGAGCCTTAGACCTAAGTTTTAGCTTAATTTTTCTACGAAGAAGTTTGATCTTTCAATTTTTCGTCAATTTTTCTTGAAAGAAGTTTGTGATATTTTCTCAGTATGTTGGAATATTTATCATTTAAGAATTATTGATTGACTAAATAGCTCATCTAATATGCCAACCGGTGACTTAGCCAATCAAACTGTCTTTGTTGAGCGTTCCTGTTTCAGAAATTTTAAATAATGTGCCAAAAATACCCTACTTTTTCTATGAAATAGCCAAAGAAGGTAGGTTTGTGCTGGTCAAACCTCAAGATGGAGTAGAAATTAAACGAACTTTCATACATAAATCTCCTACCCTATTCTTAGAGTGTTGGGAAAAAATGGCAGGGGTTGGGAAGGCAAACTTATTTTAAGCTGCCTTTTGAGGGCAGCTGTCAATAATTGGTAACAAATTAATATCCATGGAACGCTTGATTTCGTAGACATTTGTCTAATACACATCAGTTATGTCAAATATTGTGGAATCAACCGGCAATGTTTCCCCTGGAGGGCTGAATAAAAGTGAAAATAAACTATATACAGCAGGAAGGACCCATAAAAGGAAAGCGAATCTAAAGCTGCTTCCAAATGACAATCATGTTAAAAAAAACACACATCCTAACTCCTAAATATAAATAGAAAGGTTGATTTATTTGCAGCTAGGCGTTTACCGCCCCCCCCCCCCCCCCTCAGAGTATACCCCCGGATTTTACACCTGGATAATATCTTCCCCCGGCAGAAAATCCTCCCGAAAAATACTTCTCAGGAAAATACCCCCCATAAATCTTCTCCCTTCGGAAAATACTCTTCCTGGAAAATGGCTCCCACCCCCTTGGCTGATTTGACTCCTGTCAAATTTTACTTGTGAAAAAGGACAAGACCTCTCAATTTCTGATCAAATGAGCACCCTCCGAAGTTTCTACGACCCTGAGTTAAAGGTAGGGATGAAGAAGGGGAAATCCCACTCGTATACGGAATAAATGCTGCTTATTTTGGGGTTAAGTGTTACTCTTTACATGCATAAGAACAGTGTAGACCAGAAATATTCCCAGATATCAAGAGAGATTAACTATCAATTTCACATTTTAGATGCGTTTTTGAAGTTTATGTCCCTCCCCCCACCCGAAAAAAAGCAGAAACGAAATTCCTGAATGCGGCCCTTAAAATTATGCATCAATTTCTACCTCCAGCCTCTTTTCGTCTCTCCCGTAGAACTATTTCTGTGTTTACCTTGAGGGTCAACGTGAATTGGGACATTCTACCATTGAAATCCACCCTTTGATGTATCTCCTTCCCTCCCTAGCTAGCCAAAATAATTTAAGGTCTGAACAAATTGCCTAGTCTTAGGTAAATTCCCTGTTGTTTTACAATTCCAAAAATTTGCATACAAGAGCTCAAGCCTCTACAATGGGGTTCTCTGATTGTCTTGTAGTTAGTAGGGAGTGAGGGAAATGTCTGATTGGGCCTTCAGATAAATACAGAATTAGCTCTAAGGGGGAGACGAAGAGAGGGTGGAGGTATAAATTGGTATATGATCCCCAGGACGGTATTCAGAGATTTTATTCCGGGGGGAGGGTAAAAACTTTAAAAAAACACATCAAAAGTGTGAAACTGATATTTAATCTCTCTTTGTTTGTGGGAATATTTCTGGTCTACACTGTTATTATGAAAGTAAAAAGTAACATAAGCAGAATTTGTTTCTGTATAGTAGGAGGACTGGCCCTTCCTTGTCCCCACCCTCCACCTTATGGCTTCTAAGACTTTGGAGGGTGAGCATTACGTCATAAATTGAGATTTAGTCCTATTTTATAAGTCGAAAGGTATTGGAGACCAACCAGCCCCGGAAGAGGATTTTCAAGGGGGATTGTATTTTCCACGGGGGGTATTTTTCAGAGGGAGGGTAATTTTCTAGGTGGTTTTCTCAGTGGAAGGTTCTTTTTCGGAGGGTCTTTTTTCGGAATTGGGGGGAATTTCCGCCGGGGATGAATACCAGCTCCTGTTTTATTTAACAAGTTATTCTGACAAAAGTAATGCTTAAAATTGGCAAGTTTCCGAACGAAATGCTTCTGTATTTTTTGCAGAGTAATTCAGTTTATCCTTCAGAGTACTATCAGTTTATCCTTTTAGGGTAATTCAGGAAAACGTAGACAGAGTCCCTAAACAGCATAATATTTTCCTTTTTTGTGTTTTATTTTATGTATTTATTCAATGTGTGTTTGATTACTTCTTCTTTTTGTTGTATACATTTGTTTCTCTCTTTTAAATACAAATACATGAACCTCCTTGATGTTTGTGGAGAATCAAAATTAAAAATGATTTGAGAAATCCTGTTCTGAGACATAATAGTATTTTTCCCAGCATTTATCAAACAAATAGATATTGGAAAAATACCTGAAGAAACCTGATATCGAATTTCCCTAGGTTCCATCATTTGGAGACAATCAGTAAATAGTTTCTGAGCATTTCACAGAATAATGAAGTTTATATTTACACGTTTCCTCCTTGGGGGAACGAAAATATATAATATTGAATCTTCAGACTACTGAGAGAAAACTTGGAAATTAAGAAAGGACTACTAAATGTATATCACGGATGATGAACAGGGAAATAGAGATACTACTTGAACAAAAATCTTTTGACTCGAAAACTTTTCTTTAACTGGCTTTAAATTTCGCACAGGAAACCAGTTAGTTGAATTTATGCTTTCATCCTTTGAAATCATAAATTTCCAATATTGTCCTTTGCGCTTGCTTCAAATTGATTAGCTCATACAGGAGTACAGGAGAACCAATCAAAATTTTATACTCAGCTTACATCAAGTTTTAAACTTTAGTCAATATCTGTCTCTCCAAAAACCGTATATTAATGATTAACTTGCGAACGTTGCACTTGTAACCAAATGAAATTAAAAGACACTTTTTAACTTAGGATTATAAGAAAAGGCTCTCTCTTTTTATCTTTAGTTAAGGTAGCTGTAATTCAAAAGGCTACCTAACAGTGGCATAATTTCTTCAAAATCCGGGGGGGGGGCAAAGTTGGAGCCAGTTTTCTCAAATCAAGTGAAAATGATAGTGAAAACTGTAAAATGAGCCATGTGGTACCATATAGATAAAAATACACTGAAGAAAACTGACCTGTTTCTGTGGATGATTGGGTTATGCGGGCTTATCTTAGTTTTGACAAGATTTTTCAAGAAACAAAATTTCAGTTGAAGGGGGACAAAACGAGGCCTGAGAGGGGCAGTTGGCCCCTCCCAACAAACCACTAAAGAAAACAAACAAACCAATAAAGGAAACCACGTATGTCAAAAAAACACGTTGCTCTAAATGTATTTTTCTTGAAAGAAGTTTGTGATATTTTCTCAGTATGTTGGAATATTTATAATTTAAGAATTATTGATTGACTAAATAGCTCATCTAATATGCCAACCGGTGACTTAGCCAATCAAACTGTCTTTGTTGAGCGTTCCTGTTTCAGAAATTTTAAATAATGTGCCAAAAATACCCTACTTTTTCTATGAAATAGCCAAAGAAGGTAGGTTTGTGCTGGTCAAACCTCAAGATGGAGTAGAAATTAAACGAACTTTCATACATAAATCTCCTACCCTATTCTTAGAGTGTTGGGAAAAAATGGCAGGGGTTGGGAAGGCAAACTTATTTTAAGCTGCCTTTTGAGGGCAGCTGTCAATAATTGGTAACAAATTAATATCCATGGAACGCTTGATTTCGTAGACATTTGTCTAATACACATCAGTTATGTCAAATATTGTGGAATCAACCGGCAATGTCTCCCCTGGAGGGCTGAATAAAAGTGAAAATAAACTATATACAGCAGGAAGGACCCATAAAAGGAAAGCGAATCTAAAGCTGCTTCCAAATGACAATCATGTTAAAAAAAACACACATCCTAACTCCTAAATATAAATAGAAAGGTTGATTTATTTGCAGCTAGGCGTTTACCGCCCCCCCCTCAGAGTATACCCCCGGATTTTACACCTGGATAATATCTTCCCCCGGCAGAAAATCCTCCCGAAAAATACTCCTCAGGAAAATACCCCCCATAAATCTTCTCCCTTCGGAAAATACTCTTCCTGGAAAATGGCTCCCACCCCCTTGGCTGATTTGACTCCTGTCAAATTTTACTTGTGAAAAAGGACAAGACCTCTCAATTTCTGATCAAATGAGCACCCTCCGAAGTTTCTACGACCCTGAGTTAAAGGTAGGGATGAAGAAGGGGAAATCCCACTCGTATACGGAATAAATGCTGCTTATTTTGGGGTTAAGTGTTACTCTTTACATGCATAAGAACAGTGTAGACCAGAAATATTCCCAGATATCAAGAGAGATTAACTATCAATTTCACATTTTAGATGCGTTTTTGAAGTTTATGTCCCTCCCCCCACCCGAAAAAAAGCAGAAACGAAATTCCTGAATGCGGCCCTTAAAATTATGCATCAATTTCTACCTCCAGCCTCTTTTCGTCTCTCCCGTAGAACTATTTCTGTGTTTACCTTGAGGGTCAACGTGAATTGGGACATTCTACCATTGAAATCCACCCTTTGATGTATCTCCTTCCCTCCCTAGCTAGCCAAAATAATTTAAGGTCTGAACAAATTGCCTAGTCTTAGGTAAATTCCCTGTTGTTTTACAATTCCAAAAATTTGCATACAAGAGCTCAAGCCTCTACAATGGGGTTCTCTGATTGTCTTGTAGTTAGTAGGGAGTGAGGGAAATGTCTGATTGGGCCTTCAGATAAATACAGAATTAGCTCTAAGGGGGAGACGAAGAGAGGGTGGAGGTATAAATTGGTATATGATCCCCAGGACGGTATTCAGAGATTTTATTTCGGGGGGGAGGGTAAAAACTTTAAAAAACGCATCAAAAGTGTGAAACTGATATTTAATCTCTCTTTGTTTCTGGGAATATTTCTGGTCTACACTGTTATTATGAAAGTAAAAAGTAACATAAGCAGAATTTGTTTCTGTATAGTAGGAGGACTGGTCCTTCCTTGTCCCCTCCACCTTATGGTTGCTAAAACTTTGGAGGGTGAGCATTACGTCATAAATTGAGATTTAGTCCTATTTTATAAGTCGAAAGTGATTGGAGACCAACCAGCCCCGGAAGAGGATTTTCAGGGGGGATTGTATTTTCCACGGGGGGTATTTTTCAGAGGGAGGGGTATTTTCTAGGTGGTTTTCTCAGTGGAAGGTTCTTTTTCGGAGGGTCTCTTTTTGGAATTGGGGGGAATTTCCGCGGGGGATGAATACCAGCTCCTGTTTTATTTAACAAGTTATTCTGACAAAAGTAATGCTTAAAATTGGCAAGTTTCCGAACGAAATGCTTGTGTATTTTTGCAGATTTTTTGGGTAATTCAGGAAAACGTAGACAGAGTCCCTAAACAGCATAATATTTTCCTTTTTTGTGTTTTATTTTATGTATCTATTCAATGTGTGTTTGATTACTTCTTCTTTTTGTTGTATACATTTGTTTCTCTCTTTTAAATACAAATACATGAACCTCCTTGATGTTTGTGGAAAATCAAAATTAAAAATGATTTGGGAAATCCTGTTCTGAGACATAATAGCATATTTCCCTGCATTTATCAAACAAATAGATATTGGAAAAATACCTGAAGAAACCTGATATCGAATTTCCCTAGGTTCCATCATTTGGAGACAATCAGTAAATAGTTTCTGAGCATTTCACAGAATAATGAAGTTTATATTTACACGTTTCCTCCTTGGGGGAACGAAAATATATAATATTGAATCTTCAGACTACTGAGAGAAAACTTGGAAATTAAGAAAGGACTACTAAATGTATATCACGGATGATGAACAGGGGAATAGAGATACTACTTGAACAAAAATCTTTTGACTCGAAAACTTTTCTTTAACTGGCTTTAAATTTTGCACAGGAAACCAGTTAGTTGACTTTATGCTTTCATTCTTTGAAATCATAAATTTCCCAAATTGTCCTTTGCGCTTGCTTCAAATTGATTAGCTCATACAGGAGTCCAGGAGAACCAATTAAAATTTTAAACTCAGCTTACATCAAGTTTTAAACTTTAGTCAATATCTGTCTCTCCAAAAACCATATATTAATGATTGACTTGCGAACGTTGCACTTGTAACCAAATGAAATTAAAAGACACTTTTTAACTTAGGATTATAGGAAAAGGCTCTCTCTTTTTATCTTTAGTTAAGGTAGCTGTAATTCAAAAGGCTACCTAACAGTGGCATAATTTCGTCAAAATCCGGGGGGGGGGCAAAGTTGGAGCCAGTTTTCTCAAATCAAGTGAAAATGATAGTGAAAACTCTAAAATGAGCCATGTGGTACCATATAGATAAAAATACACTGAAGAAAACTGACCCGTTTCTGTGGATGATTGGTTTATGCGGGCTTATCTTAGTCTTGACAAGATTTTTGAAGAAACAAAATTTCAGTTGAAGGGGGACAAAACGAGGCCTGATAGGGGCAGTTGGTCCCTCTCAACAAACCACTAAAGAAAACAAACAAACCAATAAAGGAAACCACGTATGTCAAAAAAAACACATTGCTCTAAATGTAAGAAAAATCTTGAAAAAAATAAATTTTGAAAAAAGTGAAGGGTCATATTAAAACCTAAAACGAGCAGAAATAAAGTCATATAATAATCCAAAATAAAATAAACAATAATTGCAATGAATAAATAAATCAGACCCAAGACGAAGAGAAATAAAAAATGAATAATTTAGGATTGAATAAAACTAAACGAGCAGAAATTATCACAAATAATAGTATGGCCACCATTCGCGTAAACCCTTTGAAGGCCGCGCTATTTTTTTCTGGCAATAGGCATCCCCTGGCCCAAGAACTCGCAAATATAAATTTGAAGATGTTCAGAAACCCATTTTTTGGTTCTACCCCATTTTTTTTTTTTTTTTAAGGGAAGGTCCCTTTTTTCTCTCTTCTCTTGGACATTGACCCAACAGCATAAGGATATAAGTTATGATCGGACCTAATAATAGCTTAGGACCTTCCGTTCCCATATTGAGGGGGAGACTATTTCCAAAGTTTAGTTCTATTTAATTTTGGCACCCCCTTGACCCTATGGCCAATCTGTCCCCTAATACACATCTTCCTCAAATCTACCTATTAAAATTTAGCAGTTTGCGTAATTTACAGCCCCTTCCCATGAGATTTTGGGAGTATGGCATCCCTAGGACCCTACTCATTAGGCCTTTTGACTGTTTTGAACAACCTCAAAAGCCTGATTTAATCTTTTAGGGGATATGATGGAACGGCTAAAATAAAACAACACGGAAGGAGCTTGTTGCCCTCAAGCCACTTTTGACGCGTAAATTAGACACTAGAACTTTTTATTTTCCAGTTTAAGAAGTATCCTCCTAATCTCTACAACCTTACGACCATACTAAGTGGCTGTAGATTAAAATAAGTAAAAATAATGCGTTTGTTACTTTACTAAGGCAATGATAGAGTGTCCCCTTCGATATCCTCGTCAAGATGAAAAGAGGACCACGGAAAAAGTTGCCCATGGAGAAAACTGCAGAGCAAGAGCAGTAAACCAAAGCAATGCCACTGATTGCCCATATAAATATGCTACCACTAATTGTGAACGGGCTCTAGTAAATGGTTCTGAGAATCTCCATAGCCACCAATTCTGAAAGTGTGGCTTATAATACAGAATAGGTGTGGAAATAGCATATGCAACTCATTGAAATAGTCAGAAATTCTTAAGGTCTATATAATCTCCTAGTTTACCTAAGTAATAGGAATTGGTGGTAATAACTAGTTTTTTTTGTGGCAGCTCTGGCCTCTCTTAAGACCGGGACTAAAATTTGAGCAGCATCCCCTTGCCCGCCAAAATTTTTTCAGTCTAAATTAAAAAAACAAAAAAACATTTAAATCTGACTTTGCACACCTTACATGGGAAAAGGTATTGAAAAAATATGAAAATCTTGGACTCAATTTTCTCATACTTGCTACCAATTCTACCCTCTCCTTTATTTTAATAAGAACAAAATTTCAAAACTTACAAAGAGATTATAAATATTAGATGATTTAATTGAGATTTTGTGCCCCTACATCCTCCCGCTTGGAGCGAGTAACTTCTCTGCATCATCCCCCTAAAACTGCTTCTGAGCTGTTTTTTTTCAAAGGGGTAAATTTGAGCCTTGTTTCAAATGGGCTATTTATTCCTTATGTTTATTTGCGATTATGGATAAAAAACAAAAGTTTTAACAATAATCGTTAGTAGTTAAAATGATTCACATCACTAGATTCCTTCCTCGAGCCACAGATAACCTAAAACTGCGCCCAGAAGCTGGTGGACTTAATTCCATTCAAATATAATAAAAAGTACATAAATTAAAACTTTTTCTGATTCTGCTCTCTTTCTAAAAGTTTCATAAAATCTAAAATCTCATAAAAAAGCATGATTTTCTATTTTTCTAAATAACTCCCTGATTGTGCTGTTCTTTTTTACTCCGATTTTTCACTGGTAGTTTTGGCTCCGAATTCCAGTGAGTAACAAAAATATCAAATTTAATCCAACGTTTCAGGCTAATTCATAACACCAAACAATTGAGTTCCAAGGAAAGTATGTAAAGCTACAGCCCCCATTGTCCGCATATAGTATTTGTTGTTGGGAAATATGCAGGGTTTTTGGGGGGAGGGGTATTTTTAGAGGAAAGGGATTTTAAATAGCGTAGTTCCAGTGGGAGTTTTACACGATGGAGAGGAATGGGATTCCTTGGAATGATTCGAAAAACGGTCGGATATTAAACTTAAAAATTCCAACTGAAATTAAGAAACAACATTAAATCTTAAAATGAGCAGACACTATTCCGAAATGAGGGGGCCTACTCCCTCCTAAACCTTCACAGTTTCTGTTAAAGTTAGACTTTTTGTTACAATACTTAAGAAAGACACGACATAAAACTGAGCGGATGAGTAATTATAAAGAACTTTAATATTTTAGCCTGAGAACAGAGGAATGAAGAAGGGTTAGTCCCTTATACGGACTAATTTCTCCTCATTTTAAGTTTTGATTAAATGAAAAAACCAGGTTTTTTCATCCGAAAGCAAGGAGCAATATTAAAACTTAAAACGGATAGACATTTTCACATATATGTTCCGCTAAAGTTTGGCTAATTGTTTCAAATATTTGAGAACGACTCCTAATATAGAAGGACCGTTTAATTAGAATGATTAGCTTTTTAAAAACTTATAAAACACTTTAGCGTAAAGTGCAAGGCATAGGTCGCTCATTAACAAGGGAACAATCAATCAGAGATAGGTAATCATATCAGTCAGGATTTAGTTTCTAAATTAATGTTCAAACCAAACAAACATTGTAATTCTCTATCATAAATTCGAAAGTGATTACCAATCAGAAGACTCTGAAGAGGACACTGTTTTTTCAACCTTAATTATTTTCAAACCGATTGGACTGAAATTTTGTCTTGACACATTTCTGGACGTAATGGAATACAGATAAATTTTTGTTTCGAATAGCTTCAGACTAAAATACTTCTGTAAGAAAAAACGTGTAGCTAAACCTCAGTATTATCGCACCTTGGATGGAGCACAAAGGGAGAGGGCCCAAATCATGCTTTTATCCGTAGTCCAGTGCCCCTCCCCCTGAAAAGATTCCTGAGTACGTGCCTGCTCACAATGAATGGCATTCTGGGAACGGGTAATACCAGCAACAGTACTCTGAAGGATAAACTGAAGGATACCAGCCTCGACTTTGTCCAGCTTAACTGGAGTGGATTTTGGTTTAATAAAATTTTGAGTGTTGGATAAATTTTGAATGTGAGCGGTTCTAGGCTCATCTGATAAGACAAACAAGAACCAAGAGCTCATATGGAACTCATATGCAACTCATATCGGAACCTAAATTTAGACTCGGTGCTAGAATTATATATTTTGCTGTTCTTTGTTTATTGGCAATTATTACAAATATAAACTTGCGTATTTATGTAAATACGCAATATAAGTAAATATGTAATACGCAATACGCAATATTTTATAAATACGTTCATAAAATATAAACTTTGCGTTTTGTAATTATATTACAAATATAAACTCCACGTTTCATCCCGATCTCTTCATTCTAAGTGTTTTCCAAGAATTCTGGTTTCCCGACCAACTCCCCCCAATGTCACCAGATCCTGTTTGGATTTAAAATAAGAGCTGTGAGACGCGAGGTTCTTCTAAATATAACGTTTACTTAAGATCCGATAACCTGTTAATAAGTTAAAAATACCTCATTTTTTCTAATTTTCCCAAATTAACCGTTCTTCCACTCCACTCCCCCGAGATGAGTGAATTAAGGAAGTAACTATTTCTAATTTAACCTGGCCCGGTCCCTGATACACCTATCAACTTTCAGCAATCGCTATTTTGATCAAGTATCTAGTTTCGGATCTTCCACATGTAAAAATTATGGTGGTCCGGGATTTGAATTTGAGACCTCTCGCACCCTAAGCGTCAATCATACCCCTAGACCCGCAAGCCACACTTAAGAAGAAAATCACGTGTTTATTTGGCAAATAAAATTCTCCTCAACTATCTTGTTCGCTCACTCCCCACCCACATATGGTCAAATCAGGGAAGAGACTATTTCTAATTTAATCTGGTCTGTTCTCTGATACGCCTGCCAACTTTCTGCTAACATACGCCTGCATACGCCAACATGCGCCTGCTAGCTTATAGGAAGTGCCCGAGCTAGCAATAACGGGACCGACACACAGACAGACAGAAATTGCGATCGCTATATGTCACTTGGTAAATACCAAGTGCAATGAAAACTTGTCCAAATATGGGATTCATTTCGCAGCTGGATACATTTAGCGTTCAGATTTACTTCTAAACACTTACCCTCGTGTAAGTCAAGACAAGAGGGCCACTAGACCATGCCCCCAACTTCCCTTGAATATTTAACCCAGATCACGCTGACCGTTCCTAACATGCTGCTGATAACCTATTTGGTGGGTATTCTTATCCAAAGGGCTTTTAGATAAAAGTTTCAAGCCAATCAGAAAAGAGTTCTTGAGAAAACGCATCTTTGGGGACCCATAACTAAAACCAGGGCCATAGCTGGGTTTTTCATTCGGGGTAGGGTGGATTTATTGGCGGAGATACAAAGAAACTTTAAAAATGCAAAGATTCACATGTATTTTTTTCTGTTTTTAAGAGCCAGACAAAAAATTTTGCGGAATTTGAGGTTCAAACCCCTAACCACCCCTCTGGATAAGACCTTGCTTGCAGCTTAAGCTCCTTCTAGAGAATGGTTTCCTTGTCCTAGGAACTTATGGGTGTAAAATACATGCGTTCGCCATAAAAGATTTCCCCCCTTTTTTCTAGGCTCATTTTTAGAAAAAAAATTTGTTCCTTTTACATTATATTCCAAAACGTTTGAATCTAAGTTTCCGGCTGTTGGGAAATATTTGGTGTATTTTGCCCTTTATGGGCCTATAATTTAGGGGGAGCTTATATTTTAGTTGATTTTTTCTCCCTGCATTCGGATCTCCTTAGCCCAAAAATTTGATGATGGGAATTTAAAACAATTGGACGATCAACTCTTTTTTAGGCCCCCTTATTAATGGTTAAGGTCACAAACAATTATTTTGCATCAGGTTCCTCTTTGGTCTAGTGCATACGGCTTTGGATTCTAAAATAATCACACATTTAAAAAAGAAAAGACACCTTTGTGTCCAGCAAGATATGTGTCCTAGGGATCCTATGTATCCTAGGGATCCAAAGAAGCTTCAAGCCAACGTGATACCCACCTCCTTCAACACACCTCCTTGAAACACACCTCCTGTTCCAATACAAAATTAATTTGTAAACGATTGGCAATTAATATAGTTTACGACCCACATGACTAAGGCTGTAGGGGGTCTTGGCAACCCCAGAAGCATAGTCATTGCATCTTGCAACTATTTTAGACACGTTTGGTCTTGACTCTTAACAAGGGCACTAGAACTTTCATTTCTAAATTGAACCTACACAACAACCATTTCATTTCATTTCTATACAACAACCAGTTTGATAAGAAGTGGCCTGGGTTAAAAAAAGACATCAAGCACGGATGGCTCTATTTGAAGAGAATGCTATACTGTCACCTCTTAAATTGGAGTGCTCTGAACATCGAATATGCTTAATACAGCGGTAATCTCACTTCAATTATTATAAATCTTTTAAGTCTTCACTTGAAGGAATCAGCATATAGCTTTAATTAGATTGTTTTGAGGGGATGATTTTAAATAGAATATTCATGCCAAGCAAAGGGGCTTTTACAGTGATTGTATCTAGTTTTGTCTATTTTTTAGATCAATCCTCCAAGGAATAAATTTTAGAAAAATCCAAAATTCAATTATACTTATTGTGTTGCGAGAGCAACACTTTGGTTTTGTCGTGTTTTTTTTTTCCTTGCACACCGATTTCAGCTTATTCCTATAAGTAAGGGACTAACCTCTGCGGTTTTACAGAAAGTGTGGACCTTAGGCCGGATTGATGAATATCACTTTGCATTTTGGAAAGCTTCGTAGAACTCTTGCCTGGGGCCAAAAATTTCTATCCATTTCTCTTTGTGACTTCAGTTGAGTTTATCATTCGGCTTTTTGCACTTGGGATTGCGGTAGAGAAATGGTGTCAGATGTGCCTCTTGAGCTTTAAAAGTTTTCTCATTGCTAAAGAAATTAGTGTTTATTCTTTGCTCCTTTCTAAGTGATGACGCTAGAAACTTCGGCTTCGGCGAAAAAGTCAACTTTTTAACTAAGACAGATAGATTTTTTTCGATGGCATTCGATATCTCTTGATGAGCTGATCAAAGTATATGTCATTCATTTTTTGGTAGAAAAATTCCTTCATGAGATATATCAGTTTCAAAGTTTAAAGGGGCTGACAACTTCAGTAGTAAGGTAAACATTGAAACCAAAAAAAGGCCGATACCAATTGTGAGACAGATAAGCAATAGTCAACTTTTGCCAGTTGGTGTACCTATTATTTGTTCCCGGTGTATTTGATGGTAAGACCAATTTGGTTCCAGTGGTAAGACATGTACGGGACTTGTAAATAATAACCAGCAGTTAGGCTACAATCATCATAAGCGATGAGGGCTTTGCAACTTGTGCTAGTTGCAATGAGGGGTTTGCAACTTTTTAGAGTTTGTGTACCTAGTATTTATTTTAAGATCCTTACAGATTAACAAATCTCAGCGTTTAATTAAAGCGAGGGAACAAAACCAAAATGTTGCTCTCACATCACTTTACTCGGCGAAGCCAAACAAAGGTTGCCGAAACACCTCACGTTGCCCATGCAACGTATATTTAGTTGTATTTATCATACACAAGCAGTTATGGTTTAAAAGCAAGTCATAGAAGCCAGTTATACAAGCAGGTAGTGGTTTTTTGAACTAAAGGTAGACGTAGTCTCTGCACGAAGTTTTACCAGCGAGATTTGCAGGTAGCCAATGAATTATGCACCTCACCCCTCAGAAACAAATATGGGTAAATTTTCTCACGAGTGTGATAGCTACGAAATAGACACACATCTATAATCAGAATTTCACCTTGATTCCAAATATAATATTCAGGTTGCGTCCAAAATCTACTTCAACACCTCCCTCTACTAATTAAAGATATTATAATTAGCCATTAGGGAAAAGGAAAGTAAATTTGCAGTACAAATGAATGTTATATATGGATTCAGAATAAAATTATGATTCTGAATATATGTCTATTTCTTAGCTATCTCATTAGTGAGTTAATCAGAAAATTATCCTAAACATTCTTAAATTTATGTTTCTTTCCTATTAGATTTCATCAAAAAAAAAATATGCTTTATCCTGAAAGACTAAAAAGAGTAGACCGAAAACGTTAATACAACATTGTTTCAAATTGCTTTATTATTCAAATGCACTTAAAAGTAAAATCAATCTATGCATTATTGGCTGGAAAGATTTAGTTTAAAAAATAAAAATAAAAGCGAGAGACAGTTATAGCATATTATAACTATTCATGGACGATTTTCTATATCATGGCTGCCCCACACTCCTTCCTTTTCATTACAGGTATCAGAGCTCAATCAAAAATGATGAAATGCCGCTAGTCTTCGCAATTACCTTGCTTATACTTTTTATTTATTATGCCTTCTCTTGAACCCTCAAGAAATTATTTTCTAGGATTACCTCTGCTGGGAGGCCATTCCATTTGGTGACGGATTGTCGGGTGAAACTCGCAGGGGTTTATCAAGGTAGTCCTGCCAAGCTGTGCATTGGATAGTTGACTGGGCTTTTTTTTGTCTGGAGCGAGTTTTGATACCTCCTCCGATGGAAGGGTATTTATAAGAACCAACGTTAACGCCACGTCAAAACAATGTCGTGTCAACTGCAGGAGTTTGACACCAGAATTGCTATAAATCATTACTCGAACTGCTCGGTTTTGGACACTCTGAAGAGCCAATTTGTCTAATAGGAGCACCAGTAGCTTTACAAGACTTCGGGAATATTCACGCTACAAAATATTTTCAAGACAGACAGATGAAAGCCACAGTGGGCTTAGGGATACATCTCTTTAGGACAAAATTGGATATCGTATCAGTACCTGAAACTTTGGTGGAATACAACTGACAGAACATAAAAAAAATTTACGACTGGCTATATTTACACTTGTGATGTTATAATCTGTTCGTTGTTGAAAGGAGGAGGGGAGACACCTAAGTAATCAAGTAGAAATACCTTTTCAAAAGCTTCTGCATAAGTATCCACTTTTTCATGGCTAGAATGCAGTCAGCACTTCAAAAAGACGTAATGGTATTGAGTAAACGTTTAGATGAGGGTAGGGCTAATTTGACAATCCACCACCATTGCTTTGCAGCGGCACGTTTTAGTTTTTCTTCAAACTATCTTTTGTAGTCAGCCCTAGCTCGGCGTCCGGCTTTAACAGGTTCGTCCCAAGCTCTAATAAATGCATCATGATCCTCACCTGGTTGTGTTGAGTACCATGTCTCATGGCCCTTCTTTGTATCCCTAGTTGCCTTTCTAAAAATGATATTGCACCGTAGCTTGTCTCGAGAACAAACTTGAATAGTCTTCGCCAGGATAAGTTGCTCAATAGCTTCTGTAGTCATTTTTCTGTAGAGTGACACTGCTTTAATTGGGTCTTCTTTGTATATTTATTTCATGGTTTTGCTGATTTTACGAGGGGAGATATTTTCAATTTTTTCTGAGCTAAGACTGCCACACAGTCGTTTGCAACGGGATAGCTTTTGGCAACGAGAGAAATCTAATGATCAGTTAAGAAAAGATCTAGCTGGGATGAAAATTGAGGGCCAATGTAAGTGTCGAATTCAACAAGTTAGTCTAGGCCGTAAGTAAGGCTTACATCTAGCAGAGCTATGCCTTCCACATGTGTTGTATGGCTTTTGAGCCAGTGATAAGGATGAATGTTGAAGTATCATTGGATGATCATTGTTGATTTTGGAAACTTTTCCTTCAGAAATTCTAATGATTTTCACCTTTGGTGGGTTATACAAAACACCAATAGCAAAACATTTATTTGTATGTTTACCTTCACCCAAAGGACCACTTTGTCACGGAATTTGAAGTGGCGCAAACAATATTGTTTCTTAGGTAAACAGAAACTTCACTTCCACCGTAAAGTGAGCTTGTTTTGTTTTCTCGATCCAGTCTTAGCACAGTGTATCAAGGAATATTGATCTCACTGTAATTGACACTAGTGTTTCGATTGATCTCGGATACGTGCACGACTGAAGAAGAGACCTCATTCGTCACATGCGGAAGTTGGTCTAACTTCAATAAGAGAAAACATATATTGAAGTGGACCACAGTAAAATTATTCGAAAGAGAAGTTTTGGGGATTGGTTTTTGGGGTATTTGGTCGTCATCATGAAAGAAGTCCAATCCGAGGCAATTTTTTGGTTTGAAAACTGGAAAATTACCAGCTCATTGGGTAATTCAATTGGTTGGCTCATTGGTTAGATCATCGGCTTGGCTCATTGGTAGCCCAAACAGGGGACAGAAGAACTCTATATATAAACTTTGCGTCATAGGATAAGGAGCAGACACATACCTTATACTTAACCTCAGCAAGGGCACCTACCCCAAGGTTCTCTAGTAATCCAAAACCGGGGTAAGACCTACTTGAATACAGATAAACGTAGATGAAATCCAATAGTTATAAAGATCCTGAATAAAGGCATTTGATACGAGGGCACTCATATCGAAGAGGTCAGAGAATTTCAAATATCTCGTTTGCACAGTGATCCAGGGTAGGAAACGTGACAGAGAAGTCATGATGACCATAACACATGCTGGCACAGCATTTAAAGCTCTATGGACAGGGACGCCAACCCCTGGGAGCGGTTTTCAATTTTAACGGGCAAATTATTTTTCTTTTCAGTGCATTTTGAGATTTTATCATTTCTCTTGATATATTCAAGGCTTAATTTGGAAAGATCTCAATTTTTGGAATCAACTATCTTTGCAATTTCATCACAGAATCAATCTTTTGACATCTGTATCCCACCTACGCATTTTTTTTTTCCAGCAGTATCACGTTTCATTGTCATCAGTAGCTTTGTTTTACTAAATGTTTGTTGATAAGAGGAACTTAATCGCAAAAAAGTAATTAGTAAACAAAGAAATTTGGAGAATTAATGAACTGTAAATATATAGGCTCTATGATAGTCCCGGAACCAATATAATTAGGTGCACAATAGCGTGCTAAACCATGGAACTACGGCGGTTAACTTCAATAAATTTGACAATAATCACTTAAGTGACAGATGATTTGTTTTACTCCAATGTTTTAAGAGCATGCAAGTAGCTTTTTCACAGCGTATTTTTTGAAAATTATTTCAAGCTCTTGAAACATGAAAACTCAATGAAAAAAGTTGGCTTAGCAATGCCATCAAGGAGAAAATTAAGGGAATTAGCGACTCTACAAATTTTATGAGTTTATATTAAAACTTTCCAATGTACTGGAAAGATAAAATGAAGGTGGATAAGAAAGAAGTATTAATAGAAGAAAACACCATCTTGAATCGATGATTTAATCCTATTGAATCGGTGATCCTAGAGGGTCGGAAGAGGGCTCATTTGCTCGGAAATAAAGACCTCTAGTGCCATTTTTAGGTGAACACAAATATTGGAGGGCAACCAGCCACCTTCTCACTCCTCTTTTTTCCCTAAGTCATATACCTATGTCTTTGATGATGACTTGACCCCCACGATCCCTGGGGAAGTGCTGAAATCTATGAACTTTGTCTATTGTTTACATATGGCATTGGTTAGTGGGAAGTATACGAATATTTTTCGGGTGAGGGGTAGGGGTATTTTTGCTGTTTAGGGGATTAAGTGGGAGGATTTTCATGGGGGAAGGGATTTTTCCATAAAGAAGCAGCCAGATTTCCCGGTACTGTTTAAAAACAATCTGAAATTAAATAAAAAAGGAAGTTTTTTGAAAATAAGGAGCAACATTAAAACTTAAAGTGAATGGAAATTATTACCTGTAATAGGGGTTGCAACCTCCTCAATATCTGGCTCTTTACACAAAAATTTTTGGAACTAATTTAAGATTATTATTCTAATATTTATTCTCAAATAATTGGAACAAAAAGTCAAACTTTAGCGTAAAGAGCAAGGTATTGATGAGGGGGCAATCCCCTCATAGTCCCCTCATTTCAAGTTTTATTGTTCCTGCTTACTTTCAGATGAAAATACTTATGTTATTTTAATTTCTTATCGTTTTCAAATAATCCCTGAAAATTCAGCTCCTTGTCCATGGAAAATTCCCCCCTCTAAACGATCTGAAAAGGTCACAACTGTGAAGAAAAATTTGCTTTGTTACCGGGCACCAGTACTCGGCAGTTCGCAGGCCTGTATATATGATATCAAATTGCCGCTTGACCTCTAACCACAGACAATTTGAGGTTTTTAATGGTTATAATCACTTGTTAAAATATATACAAATATTTGGCAATTAGCAGTTGTTTACTCTTTGCGCCATTTCATATAAACTTCTTCATACATGAAAATCTTCAGTTTTTTTACATAAGTGTGACAAATGTCATGACGTCATTACGATTTTTTCCACATGATATCATTTACAAAAACCAAAATTAAAGCTTTTAGCAGAGTTTCTCAAACTTCTGACCTAGATCGTTCTAGACTGTTTTTCAGGTCAGAATATAAGGATGCCATTTTTCCGAAAAAAATCTGGAGCTGTTTTCGAGAAAAAATACATACATATACAATGGTTCCTTCCTCATAAAGATAGTATTATAAGTGAGGAATAATTGTGTATCTATTTATTTATGTATTTATTTATTTATATCTTTTCTAAAACGGCACCATATTTTTTCGGGAACATTGACATCCCGGGATATTCGGGCTTAAAAACGATCTAGATATGTCAGAAGTTTAAGATAAATCGTTAAGAGCTTTAATTTTAGAAGAAAAAATAGGTAAGTGACGTCATTTTATATAAATCAGTATTGTAATTACGTTGTCACACCTGTCAATTTTCATTTAATAGTCCTTGAAAACAAAGGAAATATATTGGCTTGAAAATCAGGAAAAGTGACTGCAGCCACGATATTCTGCATACATATTTTCTTTTTTCTTTCCCTCAGATAACGGGACACTGGAACATCGTAGAGAGCTGTTTAATGGCATATTTTAGCGAAACTCCACTTTTTAAAAGAGTAAAAAAATTTAGCGTAAAGAGCGGGGTGTTTAGGAGGGAACAGCCCCTTCCATATAGCTTACGGAGTAATTTCTGTTCGTCGTAAGTTTTAACATCGCTTCTTACTTTTGAATAAAAAAGACTTGTTTTTTATCTAATTTCTGAACATTTTGAAGTAATGCATGTCTCGATTTTGGCTCTCCGCACATGAAGAATTAAACGAAATTTGCATATATTTTTCTTTTGCCATTTGGCTTTCTCATAGTCTTGATCGGACGATTTTGAGAAAAAAGGAGTGGGGGAGGAGGGCTAGCTGCCCTTTAATTTTTTGGTTACTTAAAAAGGCATCCAGAACTTATAATTTTTCACAAACCTGTTTATTAGTAAAAAAATGTACGTAACCTACGAATTAACTTACGCAACGAACTTCTATATTTGTATGTTCTTATTACCCTTATAAGGGGGTTCGCCTCCTCGTCAATGCCCCGCTCTTTAAACTAAAGGTTAAATTGTATCCCAATCCCTTAAAAATGACCCCTCAATCACAAAGGCTGTAGAATAAATATTTGAAACAACTAAAAATTCTTAAAGTGTGTTAATTAGCGTAAAGAACGAGATATTAGGAGGAGATGAACTCCTCATATGCGTAATAGTTTCTGTTCGTTTTAAGTCTTAATGCTGCTCCTTACTTTCAGTTGAAAAAACTTTTTCATATTTATTTTTTCATTGTTTTTCTAAAAATGATAGAAAATCCTTCGCCCCTTCATGGAAATTCTCTTCCCCCATGACAAATTACTCCATGGAAAGTTCTCCTCTCCTAACCCCCTCCCCCAACCAAAAATCTACCTGAAAACGTCTGTACACTTCCCAATAACCATCACTATATGTAAACACTGGTCAAAGATTGTATCTTGCAGCCCCTCCCACGGGGACTGTGGTGGAGTAAGTCACCCCCAAACACATAGTTAATAGGTTATTCAACTATGCTGAATAAAATGGCTACCTCAGAATTTGGTCTGGTGACTTTGGGAAAGAAACGAGCGTGGGAGCGGGCCAAGATGCCCTCCAATTTTTTTTGTTACTTAAAAAAAGGCTCTCTTTCCGTTAGAATGATTCTAAAGGAAAGAGAGTTTCTCTTTTTCTCTTTCCGTTCCGTCCAATTTCCGTTAGAATGAGCACTTTCGCGATATTCTAGGACCACTGGGTCGATATGATCATCCATGGTAAAAAAAAAAAAACAACAAATAAATACGCATTCGCGATCTGTCTTCTGGCAAAAAACATAAAATTCCACATTTTTGTAGATAAGAGCTTGAAACCTCTATAGTAGGGTTCTCTGATACAGTGAATCTGATGGTGTGATTTTCGTTAAGATTCTATGACTTATGGGGGATGTTCCCCCTATTTTATAAAACAAGGCAAATTTTCTCAGGCTCGTAGCTTGGGATAGATAAGAAAAAACTTGATGAAACTTATATAACAAAAACCAGCATTAAAATGCAATTATTTTGATTAACTATTCGCATCAAAATTCCGTTTTTTTAGAGTTTCGGTTTGACCAAGGAACTGTTTGACAAGGGATTGCAACAATTCAAAAATATTAAAAAGAAAACAAAAAGCTTGAAGTTCAGCAAAAACGGTTGTTAGAAATTGGACTAGCTTCAATAATCGAATATTTTTGAACAGACATCGGTATGAAAAGACATTAAATTGCGTAAAGAGTAAAAAACTGGTAATTGCAAAAAAAAATTATATATTTAACAAGGGATTACAACAATGCAAAAAAATTTAAAAAAAATCCAAAAATTTGAGCCTTAGTAGAAATCGTTGTTAGAAATTGCACTTGCTTTAATAATCAGACATCTTTGAAAAGACTGCTATGTGAAAAAAGAGTAAATTGTCCACGTTTAGAAGACAAGCGACAATAAGAATCCATGTAATAGAAGCCTAACGCGTGCCGAGTGCCGTGGCATATGGACACACACACACATACACACACACACACACACACACACACACACACACACACACACACACACACACACACACACACACACACACACACACACACACACACATACACACACACATCATTTAATTTAATTAGATGATTTTAAACAATGAGATGACTGAAAGTAACGTTAAATACAGCTTTATAGAGATTTTTTGCAAATGTAAAAGGAAAAAATATACAGATCGCAGATATAATCCATAAGCAAATTGATAGCTCTGAGCTTTCAATTTTCCAAGAATGTTAGAAAAAAAAACTGTTCTGGATAATCCTGGGGAGCAAGTTAAAAAAAAATAATAATAAAAAAAAAAATCGTTATACAGCTACGTCAAATAAGTGAAAATAATCCTTGCCTTCCAAGCCGTCTTCAGCTTAAAATTCAGATTTTTTTTGCAATGAAATAAATTGGCGTGAAACAATTAATGCCCAATGAATTTCTCTCATGTAATCATCTAAGGGAAAACTTTTTCAAAGGATTTTACTGATAGACCCTAAGAGGCATGTGAAAGCAAATTAGTCCTATAGAAATTCCAGAAAATGTTATATTCTCTCAAAGAAGAAATAAAATATTATACTTGGGTATATTCATACTGTTCACAGTAATGAGCGGTAAGTAGGCGGTAAGTAAAGCAAGATACATATATATTTGTAATCAAACAGGTCTAATTTTTGTGCTGATTCCATTTATGAACGAATCAAAAGTTAAAAAAAAAATACAAAAAGCTAGTAGCATTGGAAAATTTGTGCAATTTTTGAAAAAAAGGAAAGAGCTCCAATAAGGTGGGCCATCTTGATTAAATAAAACCATTATATTTTATCGGTTTTAGAAACCTCGATGAAAGATCTTATCCCACCCTCGTAAATAATTACAGGATCTTTAATTCGATTAAATAAAAAAACAAGTTTTTTTAACTGAAATGAAGGAGCGACATTAAAACTTAAAACGAAAAGAAATTATTTCGTATATGAAAAGGATGGCTCCCTCCTCAACGCCCCGCTCTTTACGCTAAAGTTTGACTCTTTCTCTCAACACTACTCTTTAAAACAGTAAAAAACCTTAGCGTAAAAAGCGGGGCGTTGAGGAGGGAGCAACCCCTTTCATATACGAAGTAATTTCTGATCAGTTTAAGTTTTAATTTCGCTCCTTACTTTCAGTTAAAAAAAACATTGTTTTTTTATTTAATTTCTGAACGTTTTTGAATTAATGCATGTTTTGGATTTTGGCTCTCCGCAGATGAATAATTAAAGCAAAATCTGCATATTTATTTTGTAGGCTAAATGGCTTTCTCATAGTTTTGATCGAATGATTTTGAGAAAAAAGGAGTGGGGAAGGAGGCATATTTGCCCTCCTATTTTTGGTTACTTAAAAAGGCAACTAGAACTTTTAACTTTTTACGAACATTTTTATTAGTAAAAGATATACGTAACTTACGACTTAGCTTACGTAACGAACTTCTGTATTCGTATGTTTTTATCACGTATATGAGGGAGTTCACCCCCTCGTCAGTACCTCGCTCTTTACACTAAAGCTTGAACTTTGTCCCAATTCCTTAAGAATGACCCCTGAATCACAAAGGCCGTAGAATAAATAGTTGAAATTACTAAAAATACTTTTACTAAAATTACTTTTTTAAAATTACTAAAAATTACTAAAAAAAGAGCAAGGTATTAGGAGGATGTGAACTCCTCATATGCGTAATAATTTCTGTTCGTTTTAAGTTTTGATGCTGCTCCTAACTTTCAGTTAAGAAAGTTTTTTCATATTTATTTTTTCATTGTTTTTTTTTAATAATGCTAGAAAATCCTGCGCTCCGTTAATGGAAATTTTCTTCCCCCATGACAAATTCCTCCATGGAAAGTTCCCCCAACATATCCCCCTCTTCACAATCCCTCCTTCCCAACCAAAAAAATCCCCCGAAAACATCTGTACACTTCCCAGTACCCATTACTATTTGTAAGCACTGGTCAAAGTTTGTAACTTGTAGCCCCTACCACGGGAACTGTGGAGGAGTAAGTCGTCTTTAAAGACATAGGTATAAGGTTTTTCGACTATGCTGAATAAAAGTCATAAAATTATTTTTAAAATTCATATTGCCAATCCATCTTCGGAATGACAGTAAGAATCAAAGTAAGTGTCTTACAAAACCCAGTATTAGGTCACATAAACTTTAGGTCGCTATGAAAATTTACTTGTTCCAGAATCTTGAAGCAGAAATTAGAGCTTAGTATGTAAGAAATACACAGTTTGTTTTTTCAAGCCGTTCTGTAAAGTAATTGTTTTTTCAAACTTTAAGTAAAGAGTAAATTTAGTCAATGTCAACCAAAACTTTAAGAAGAGAAGTTTAATAACAGTATATGCATACAAATTTCGGCTTTTATGTCAATTCCTAGTTCTTTCCAATACATATGGCTGTTACCTGAACATTTAAATATTTCTTGTTCAGATAAATCTTCAAGACAACAAATTTCCTCATAAAGGACTTGCCTTTTTTCAAAAATATTAAGCCATTCGCTATCCATTCAAAAAGACTTTTAATAACATCTCACTACGAGTAACTTCCAAAGACACATTCAATCAGGTGAGTGGTAATCACGGAACTAAATCGGATTTCTCCTGTGAACAACTTGTCTTCCTAAGATCTACTTCTGCGCTTCGTTAGAATAAGGAACATGAGGGTAATGAAAAGTCTTTTTTTTGCGTATGTAGATTTAGTAAAAGAAAAAAAAAATATGATTGTAAGTGCCTGTGTCAAATTAAGTGCGTGTGGTGCATTTGAGTGTATATATATATTCTCCTCTCTCTTCCTCTTTATTTTTTCTTTCATTTGTTCGATCTTTCTGCGCCTCTCTCTGTTCCCCCTCTCTCTATTCCTGACTTTCTTTTCTCTCTCTCTCTCTCTCTCTCTCTCTCTCTCTCTCTCTCTCTCTCTCTCTCTCTCTCTCTCTCTCTCTCTCTCTCTCTCTCTCTCTTTCTTTCTTTCTTTCTACGAACAAAAACGCTAAATATTAAAAAAGATTTAATAAAGACAAACCAAATAAGGCTATTTTTCAGCCAGTGAATAAAACGACAAAACCCGTATTTTGGTTAAAGATAAGCCGAAGATGTTTAATTCGTTTTTTTTTTCGTTTGTTCACTGGCGTTTTCTTTATTCCTCTTTTCTTTTTTTGTCGTATATCATGGACAGTCTGTGTAGTTTTTTAACACGTTCACTTTCTTTCTCTCTTTTTCCTTTTATTTTTGCTCGTTTGTGGAAATTTGTCCTTCTTCCTATTACATTTCTTTCTCAAATTTCAGTTTTATTCTGGATCTCAGAGTTATCTGAGATCTTAATTCTTAATTCTTTATATTATTCCTTATCATTCTAACTTCAAAGAAATTGAAGGCTCCCCTAAGAAGATATGGCAAGTTATTAAAAGCATAGTTGGTTGCCTCCAAGACGCTAAGTCTTACGTTATTAAAGAAGGAAAAGATAGCCTTTTGGTGGATCCTGCAAAAGTTTATGAAGTGTTTTGTAAATATTTTTCAATTATATGGTCAAACCTATCATCAAATTTTCAGTTATCAGAGGATACAAATTTTGAGAGGTTTTTTTCCAGCAGGTATTGATGTTTCACTTCATTTAAGGCCAATGAATTGTACTGAGGTGGATAATATTATTCGTAGTATGAAGTCAAGTTCAGCTGGAGGTGATAATTTAATTTAAAGGTAATAAAATACATTCTACCAACAATTTCGGAAGATATGGTTTGATTGATTAACTCTTGCTTTAATGCTCGCATATTTTCTGATTTTTTTAAGATGCCAGATGCGATTCCATTATCTAAGAGAGGCGAGAAGACTAGTGTGTCAAATTATAGACCCGCTTCAGTTTTTGCCCCTATTAAGCTGTATAATCGAAAAGTTAATTAATGACAGACTTTATTCACATCTTGAAAAATCTAGCATATTATACCCTAATCAGTTTGGTTTAGGAAAGAAATGAATACGGAACAGGCAATACCATATTTAACTAGTTTCAGAGACTAGGGGGGAGTTTACGTAGGAAGCTCTTTCCATGGAGGAATATTTCATGGAGAATGGAATTTTCCATGAAGGGAATGCCAGATTTTCCAGCATTATTTAAAAAACGACCAGAAATCAAACAAAAAACGCTTTTCCAACTGAAAGTAGGGAACAACATTTAAAACCAACCAAAATTATTACGTATATGAGGGGGTCAATACTTCGCTCTTTAAGCTAAAGTTTTTTTTAGTACTTTCGTAAGAGCTGCTAATTTAAAAGTTGCGAAGGTATGGAATTAATGGAAGATTTCTCAACGTGATAGTTAGTTTCCTTTTTGGTCGTTTATAAAGAATAAAAACATCGGGCTCCATTTCTCAACTATTGCTAATTAGATGGGGTCTACACCAAGGGTCTATTCTATGCCCTTTATTATATTTAATTCTTTATTATTATTATTATTGAAGGTCACTGTGAATAAGACTTCAGAATTAACTAATAACGAGATTGATCATTCACTCCCAATGCTTGCTGATGACACAGCTCCAATTGTGTGTGCAAAAACGACTGAATTTTTGGTTACCTCATTGTCTAAAACTATTCAGAAGATATATTCGTGCATTTCTATTAATTATAATAAGTCATATTTTGTAGTTTTTGAACGGTCTGGAAATTGCTACCTATAGATATCTTCTATTTTAGCTGAGGGCCTTGCAATATGGAGGACTTCAAGTGTTATATACCTCAGTATTATTGTTGATGAATCACTCTCACTTAAAAATCATATTGTGATAGTTTTTAATATATTAGGAAAAAATATTGGCATAATTCGTAAATTTAAATTTTGTTCCCCGAAGGAAATACTCCGTAGGTTATATTTTAGTTTATTTTACCCCTATATTTGTTTTTCTATATGGTTGGGAACTGTCTCCTAAATCCTTCGTCCAGTCCCAGTTTAGCAAAATATTGATATTAGAATACTTGCTAATTTAAGCCCTTCTGAATCGTGTCGTGAGGCTTATGTTAGGTTGTAAATAATCTCAGCGGCTGAGTACATACTGATGTTTGTATTTACAATTGCGTCAGAGGTAAGTCCGCTTTTCTCAATGTGTTCACGCAAGTTAATGAAGTTCATTCCCATGGCACAAGGTCAATGAACAAAATCTGTGGGAATAATTTGGTTACGTCTAGGTCAGGGTTGTCTCTTATTTTTAGAGAGGTGATGATATGGAATTCGTTAAGTGAAAATACTAAAAACAGTAATTTTAGTGAATTTAAAATGCTATTGAGGAATGAATTGGCTCCTAAATTATTAAAGAATTAAGGAAGGTGTTGAGTGTGGAGTGTTAAGTGAGCGGTAGCAGGGTATATAATGTTGAGGGTGTGTTATTTTTCGTTTGTTTGATTATCCCTCCTGCATATTATGCTGTGGTATTTGGAGGAATGTGTTTATATTAAGTTTTTTTGTCAATAATTGTTACTAAATAAATAAATATGGAAAGCGGTGTTCAATACCTTCCTACCGCTCTTCTTAGACTCTTTAAGGGAGGGGATACCAACCAAAACTTAGTGTCAGAAAAAAAAATACATTTTCTGAAGTATCTTTAAAATTTTAACATATTCTCAGTTGATATCGATAATACAGTTGGTAAAATAGGGTTTATATTACAATTATATTTGTTTCATATTTTAAAGTTTTCACTGTATCTAAAGAAAAGAGATGATTGCCGATTATCTTGATATTGGGAGCAGGATATATGCTGCTGCTGTTAGTTTTGCTCTAAACCACCTCCACGGTGAAAAATATTTTTTGTGTTGTTTTTCAGGATTTATTTGCCCTTCCCTCCTGCACATAATGGCCATGCACTTGGGAAAGGTGTGGCAATTAATTTGTTTCTCGGTTCAATAAATGACAATGAAATGGATGAAAATAAAAAAAAAAAAATTCGTGTCAATGGAAAATTTTCTCCGATTACTCTTAGATCAATTAACAAAACCAACACATAAGTAGGGATTAAAGGAAATTAGAACTTATTGTGAGAGGGTAGAGGATGTAGCTTTAAATATATTGGATTGGAGGAGGGGCGTGTGCATCTGTCTTGGCCTTGGCTTGGGTTGGCGTTACTGTGAGTTGTTAGTATGAAAAATAGTAGTATATGAAAAAGAGGATTTTCCCTGAAGGTGTGTCTTTGATCTGGAGCTAGTCACTATCTAAATTTAGGAAAATTATATGTCCAAGTTTAAAACCTGAATGCTCAAATAACGCTACGTCTTTGGAATTTTTTTGTTCGACATCTAGCTGCATTTTGGATATATTTTATATGCTAAAAACGGGCCAAGTATGGAGGTTTAATGCCAAATTTTAAGAAAGCAGGCTTTCATAGGGTTTGATAGCTTTAAATCAGAAAGTTATTACATGGTTGAGGAAAGATAAGAGGATTTCAAATGAAAATTTAGGGAATTCTTCTATTATAAAAAATTTGGAAATTCCAAAAATACAATAAATGCTTAACAATTTTGTTCGGAGCAACAGTACTGTTTTTGCAGCTTTTTTTCGGGATCAGCGGTTTGTAGCTCGAGGTGGTAAGAGATGTTTTTTTCTGGGTATGACAATCGTGAAACAGGGCCAAAAAAGCTCCTGTGAAGTTTGTAATATTCCCAGAAGTTTCCAAGAAAAACCTTTTTTTCTCACGTTGTACATATTGTACATTGAAAGTAAACCCTTTCAGAACAATTATATTTCGTATTCCCGTAGAAAAATAAACTACCTCTCTGAGAAGCGAAGAACAAAATTCCCAATTTCTTTGAAATAATTATGTAAAGTTTGATGTTGAATGCCAAATTGCGATTTTTTGGGTTCTTCTCAGAAGATTTTGATTTGATATTCTTTTATAGGATAATATGAACAGAACTAAAATGAAGTAAATTTGGTATTATATTCTGAGTTGTATATACACGCAGAATTTCACATAAGTCACTCTTTTCTTCAAATTATTTTAACAGATTGTTACAACAATGGAAAATTCATAGTATATACATACTATTCAGGGTATATATTTGCACATTAAAAGGAGGTGAAGTCATTTTCAACGCGCATGAGTGTTTTATTTAGTTTGTGGATGAAATTTTGATTCTAAATGTATGTCTATTACTTATCTATGTCGTTCGTGAAATAATTGGGAAATTTATTACCATTATACTACTACTACTACTAGGAACTCATTGAGGCACCAAGCCGTGTGAGACCGATACAGCTTTGCACGCTACTCCTCCATCCACATCTATACAATTTTCCTTCTTTACAATCCCACCCAAGAAGCCCAATGCTGGCCTTTTTTTAATTGACAGTACCAGCGACCTTAAAATGGATTCTTTTTGCTTCTCACTTAAAGTAAAGCTAATTTTTAAAATACCAGCGACTAGGGGAAATGCTTCTCTTGATTTTATTTTGACCAATATGCATAATTTTCATAGACCTCCCTCAGCTTTGCTCCCATTAGGTGGGAGTTAAAATCTTTTGATTCTTTCATCCCCCCTCCTCAAATTTTAAGTATTCTTTCTTGATAACTTATGGCACTTATCCCCCTCTTCAAAATTCTAGTCTTCTTTCTTATGGTTTGTGGTTGAATACCAAAGATTGGTCTGATATTTATAGTTTAAAAAATCTTGACGATATAATGGCTATGTTCTACAAAAAGCTAATTGATGAATATGAAATTTGTTTCCCAGATAAAAAGATTTAAAAGGTGCTCCAGTGGAAAACCTCTTTACTGACCAAACTGTAAAAACACTAATTAGAACCAAATTGAATCTTTTCAAAATTAGTAAACTGGATGAAGCCAATAAACTAAGAAAAATTCGTAAATTGACGCGATCGTACAACAAAAATAAGGCCGAAGAATTGGTGACCAAAACCAAAACGTTTCCGTTTGGTTTTACATATAAAACCATAATAACCGAAAAACCGTTAAATCCTAGTAGTGCACTACCACAGGAGTCTCTCTGAATTCCAGAATATATATATAAAGAATGGGCTAATCCAATTGATCGGACATTTGGCTAAACTAAAAAGGTTTAACCTTTGGCCACTAGGATGAATATGAAATTTGTTTCCCAGAAAAAAGATTTAAAAGGTGCTCCAGTGAAAAAAAATCTTCACTAACCAAACTGTAAAAACAATTGTGTAACTATCCAATTGGCTAAACCAATTACCAGCCGAATTCGCCGGAGTCCAAACATGACGATGGCATCTAACATTAAAAACCTGCAACTATTCACTTACGAAATATGACACCTCCTTACTCTTAAAAGCTACAAATATGCAGGCTATGATTTAACTTTTTTGATCAGGTACAAATACTAAAAAATACCTCAAAAAAGTTGGGAGGTTCTTGGTGTGAAGGTAGAAAACAGGCATATGTAATTTAGGTTTTGAATTTTCACATCTTAGTCAAATAAACCGAAAAATTGGTATTCCAAGGTTAAAAGACTGTGTGGCAGGAGCATTGTCCGACCAATTACCAACAGGCGCCTCATCCCCTTCTTGTCTTACTGTTTTCCAGTCTGAGGTAAAAGAAGAATTGAAAAACTAAGAAAAACAAGTGTTTGTCCTTTGGATATTCCGTTTCCTGTTGTTATTGTCTTCGGTGAATTCCTTTCTAAGCTTTTGTCTTTCCTGTTTAACAAGATTTAGAGTCTGGGCCAATTCCAGCAATTTGGGAAAAGGGTTTCATAACCCTTTTGAAAAAGAAAAACGGAAAACCTGGTTTTGAAGGTGTTCGTCCTTTTACTCTTACTCCTATTTTCTCGAAACTTCATGAAGAATTCCTTGCAAATTGACAAAAGGGAAAAATTCTACCTCTTACTGACCTGAGGCAATTCGAAAACCAAAAATTCACTTCTACCTCCACCTACCTCGCTTCTCTTATTGACCACATCGAGAAAATCCTCGAAAAGCCGAATTGGTAGCTAAATTTAATTTCCAGTGACCATCAGAAAGCATTTGACCTTGTTAACCACAATGTTTATTCGAAAAACTTGTCAGCGTGTTCAATACTGATCCCTAACTGGGGAATTTGGTTGCATCCTTCTTAACTAATAGAACGCAGGTTGTCAAATACCAGAATCATTATTCAAATCCTCTCCCTGGCCACAATGCCATACCCCAAGGTACTCTCCTAGGTCCCCTTCCTTTTTCAGTCATGATTAACAGCATCGTGAATGAACTTCCTGACCGATGGAAATTTGTTGATGACCTTATGGTTGTTGAAACTTCAAAAATTTAGTACGTGACCTTATGAGTATTCTCAATGAAATGGAGATGAGGCTTTGGACTTAGACATGACAGTAAGCCCCTCTAAGTCAATGATAATGCCGATTTGTTTTCTCATTTCCTCGTTCTATTTTCTTGATCGTATCCCTTCTGAAATTTCTGTGTCCTCAATGAAACTACTTGGCGTCGCAATTTCTTCAAATTTAAAGTGGGATATCCACGTTGAAGACATAATCTATAGAGTTAATGTGTCTATCGCCCTCCTTAAGCTCCTAAATAATCCTAGCATTCCCCCTTCCCACTCATTAAAGATTTACACGTCTTTTGTCAGCACACATCTAGAATATGCTTGTCCAGTTTGGCACCCTGGTATCACTCGCAACGAATCGGAAAAGACTGAATCAATCCAAAAAGAGCCTTGCAAAAAATTGTCAAAGAAGGCAAGGTGCCATACTCTCTGCTCCTAAAAAAAAAACTAGTTTTGAAACCCCTGAGCAAAGCAGGGTTTCGCTGTGCCTCTGGTTTGCAAAAAAATGCAACAAAAAACCCTCGAACAGAAAGTGTTTTCCCAAAGGACACTGCCCAACCATATTACGGCCGTCTCTAGCTGTTTCTGAACCCATCCCTATTTTGTCCCCCATCCACTGCGTCACTTCCAGTTAAAGCAGAATCATAAGAAACAGGAGCAATACTAGAATTTAAAGCATTGGGGATATCATCTTTATGCTGATGTTGACGTTTCTCTAAATTCTTGTGAGTTCTATATACATAGTATTTGCCACAGTTGCATGGTATTTGATAGACTCCTCTTTGGTGAGTAACTGGAGTTTTATCTTTACCAGAATTTAAGATTTGTGATTCCGAATTACTGGTAAATACAATATACAGATTATTTTGTGTGCAGACTTTTTAAAGATTTGTAGTGATTTTGGGATGTATAGGAGGTAAATTTTGTTAGAGGGCTTATTGGAATTCTCACATGGTAAAATAACCATTGATTTTACGGGAGTGTCTTTTCAGTCTACAGTTAATTGTATCATCAACACATAAAATAGTAAACCCATTTCCAAAAAGTATGTCCCTGTTAAAGTATACTTCTGCTGTGATGTAGGAATCAGAATTAATGTTTAGGGCACGATCGACGAGAGAGATTACGACAGCTCTTTTAGCTTGTGGGGGGATGAGTTGATTTAAAATGTAAATATATATTGTTTTGTGTTGGTTTTATGTAAATAGTAAAATTGAGTTTATCTAAGCTAAGAATAATTAGCACATCTGCGAATGAGATTTTATTTGCAATTTCAATTTCTAGGGTAAACTGTTAATTTCTACCACACATATTAAGGTGGTGTAAAAAAAAAACCTAAAACTATTTTCCCCATAATTCAAAAGTGGAATTACGTCATCGATGTATCGTCCCCAAAAGTTATATTTCAGAAACTACGAATTTAACACCCAATTTTCAGTACATAAATATTCGCCAGTAACCTGGAGAGGGGCGCGCCCATGGGTAAGTCATAGATTTTCCATTAAAAAGAATTACGGAATCGGAAATACATTGAATACTTGTTACAGAGTTTAACCAAGGTCATTAATACTTGGCAATCTATTCCTGCTGCTAAAACTTCTATTGAGTGATAATTATCGTTTATTTTGTTTTCTAATAATTGCTCAGATACTGCTACATCAATATTTGTGTACACAATGAAGTAAGGATACTGGGACTGTTTAAAAAAGTTCATTTTAGTTATATTGGTCGTATGTTGTTGCAAGTTTTTCTTCTTCTATATATTTATGTTTTGCTGAGGACGGCCCTTGAACATAGGGCTGAAAATCATTCTAATTATATGTCCACTGTTTTGCGAAAAGAATTCTCTATTGTTTTTTTTTTTTTTTTTTTTTTTGACGTTTGTGATGGAAAGCCAGTGTGATCATCGTTGCTATTTACTGAAAGGTTCATATTAACAACCGCAGTCAATTCTGAGATATTGCAGCTACAGCTCTCTAAACAGCCTCGATACAAATAATTTCTTATTTCTAGTTTAACCCCCCCCCCCAAGAAAAAAACAACAAAACTTTGTTTCGACTCAATACACATAGCTATTCCAATAATATTGCACAAACCCTCCTTTTCTATCATAAACATATGTTTAAACAAATGCCAGTGAATATTATTTCCAGTCCCTAGATAAAGATTTTGAGGATCATGTCCTCCGCGGAGGCATTTTTATTGGATATTTTAGTTATTTTGAACAAAATAAAGGTCTTAAATATTTTATTTATTTTTATTAGGGGTATGAGAACGGCAAGAGAGGGGTTTTAGCCCATTAATTAGTTATTACTCTTTAAAAAGAGCCCTAGATGGTCTATTTCCAATCGAATTAGCCTCCTCCAAATTTCCAAGTCTACCTCTTTCATGTGAAGGCACTTTAGATGCACATGTCCTTAGATCAAGTTCCGTATAATATTAATATGATACAGAGACTCTATATATTTAAATGAGCTAGCAAAAATCCTCTATTATCTGTTCATCCATATTCTGACTAACATTAGTCAAACAATTATTCTGGGTAAACTACAATTTTGTAGTTTACCCAGAATAATTGTTTGACTAATGTTAGTCAGAATATGGATGAACAGATAATAGAGGATTTTTACTAGCTCATTTAAATATATAGAGTCTCTGTATCATATTAATATTATACGGAACTTGATCTAAGGACATGTGCATCTAAAGTGCCTTCACATGAAAGAGGTAGACTTGGAAAGTTGGATGAGGCTTATTCGATTGGAAATGGACCATCTAGGGCTCTTTTTAAAGAGTAATAACTAATTAATGGGCTAAAACCCCTCTCTTGCCGTTCTCATATCCCTAATAAAAATAAATAAAAATTTAAGACATTTATTTTGTTCAAAATAACTAAAATATCCAATAAATATGCCTCCGCGGAGGACATGATCCTCAAAATCTTTATCTAGGGACTGGAAATAATATTCACTGGCATTTGTTTAAACATATGTTTATGATAGAAAAGGAGGGTTTGTGCAATATTATTGGAATAGCTATGCATTTCATTAAATCCTCATTTATATATTCTCAGCCTTGGCAGTACTCTCTGCAGAAGCAGAAGCTGCAGTGGCAGCAGTAGAAGTAATGGTAGTAGTAGCAGTAGTAGTTGTTGCTGTAGCATTATCAGTATAAGGATATAAATTTTCCGTCTTGACAGATTAATCTTCCGCTTGAAACACTCCCTAAAACGTCCAACATAATACCCTAATCCTGCTGGAGATACGCCTTTTTGACAATCTGTATACATATAGTGTGTTTTGATTTAGTTCAAATTTCCCTGCTATATTCTCTCCAATTTTCATCTTCATATACTTGGTTTTAATAGTACTAGCATCAAAGCGGTAGTGGTAGCAGTACGAGCAGTAGTAGTGTTGCATTTGTAGTACTAGTAATAGTAATGCTGGCAGAATTAATAGCAGTACTAGGGCGGTCATGCTGCGTTTTGGAGGTTGAACATCCCTATCAAGATGTCCTGGATGTTTCAGCTTGGTATATTTGGCCGTTCCAAAGACATTGCTAATACTCCCTTTTGACAATCTACCGTATGCACATATCGTAGTAGTGGTAGCAGTAGCAGTAGTAGTTGTAGTACTAGTAGTAGCAGTAGTAATAGTAGTATCAGCAGTAGTAGCAGCAGTAGTAGTGGATAAATATTGCCTTTTTGGTCAATTAATCGTCCCTTTGATCATTTCCTTGAAGTTCCAAATTAATACAGTCAGTCATTTCGGTGTTACACCCTTTTGACAACCTTTATACCTGCGAAATGGTTTGATTTAGTTCAGTAGCTGATTTTTCGACAATTAGTACGCTTATATTTAATTTTTGGGGGGGAGGAGAACTTGAAAACAAGATCAGTTCCTAACTTTCTCCGCTAGTACATACAGTATATAGTAAAAGATAGATGCAAATGAAAGGATTTTTTAGGAAAGGATTCAACATGGAGAGGGGGGGGTGAATTCAAGACAAATAAAACAGATAACTTATGTAAAGAGTATCCTTTAGCAAAATATGAATGAAATCGTAAAAATCTTGATATTTATAGAGAGAAATAACAACAACAGGTAAAACAGATATGTAGAAGACGAATAGTTAGGTAAAAAGAACTTGCTATGATTGTCCCAAAGAAGAAATACCATAGAGAAAGTCTTTGAGCAACAGACTAAACTACACATCCATCAATGGTCGTCTCCTCGCGGTGAATTATTCAATAAAATCCAACTGCTGATTCCTTGAAATGGAGGGTCGAAATGTGCATACGAACTAGCAAAGAAAGTTGGGAATATTCTAGTACACCCATCTACACATCCTACACAGTTACTACACATCCATCTTTTGTCGTCTTTTCGTAATTTTTATTCCATCAAATCCAGCAGTTGATTCCTTGCAATAAAGGCTCAACAGTGGCATAAAAACTAATAAATAAACTGGGGAAGAGACTAGTCAAAAATAGGTTATGGAAGACCTCTCTGGTCCCACAAAATCTACTATAAACAAAATAAAAAGCGAAATAATATACTTTATTTACATATTTATGTTCAACTTCCTCTAAAAATGCGTTCAAGGTCCTTCACTGTTGCATATGGTCTGTTTGGAGTTGCTGATGGATCAGTAAAAAACTCTTTTAAAAGCATTTCTGCTGTAATAACTTGTGTCTGGATTAGCGTGATCTGCTGAACATCATCATCATCTCCTGGCAAACGATTATTAAGGTGGACCAACATAGGTGGGGAGTATGATGGGAACAGCTGGTATACGAATGGTTGATGAAGTGACTGTCCCATCTGACAAACCACCCTAAAATTGAAATACAAATGTTAAGGTGCTTCAACATCTTCTTCGTTTATCCAATGTTTCTAACCTCTTTACTTTTTATTAACTTAATACAGCCTACCATTATTATGATTAATTTTTGAAAGCTTTTTCCACCAAAGAAGTTTTTCAAGGAAAAGTAAAGAGCTGAATTAAACGAAAATAAACTCCAATAGCAATTCAACCTTAAAACGAACATAAATCACTATCAACAGATAAAAAAAAACTATAAGAACAGAAATCACGATAAGTAATCATGTCAAACTTAAAACAACCAGAAACGACCACAAATAGTAGATATTTTAAAGACCAGAGTGTCATTTGCCCTTTACTGAAATTTTTGTACTTGAGGTATGTTATTTTATTTGTCGTAACATAAAAAAAAAAGAAAATGACCATATTAAGCAAGATTACAGAAAGTACTAATGGACTTAGATTTTTTTTTTAATCTTTTTCTAAAAGATTTTTTTATGTTAATTCCTGTGAAGCCTCGGGAATCTCAAATTATTAGCAATATAGAGGTAAAAATGTTTAAATTTATTTTCTTTTAGTAAACCGCAAATGACGTTCTGGTCAGAATAGGTTACGTCAATAGCTTACATCACACCCATTAGGTATTTTGAAAGAATGCCTATGTAAAATCTTGATTTGAAGGCTTGGGAAAAGGAAAGCTAAGGAGGCATCGGAAGGGAGCTGATTGCCCTCCCTCCAGTCACTTTTGGCTCTTAAAAAGGGTAATAAAACTTTCTATTTTTGATCAAGTAAGCCCCTTCGAAGTTTTTTTTAACAGTAACTTCCATACGAAGTGGCAGGGTAAAAAAAAAATAAACTGTGGCAGAAATGGCAGGATTTCTATAACTGAAAACAACCAATCCAAATTTTTGTTTGGATTCTGGCTCATTTTCTAGAATGAAAGGGACATCATCGAAAATATTCCAGTGATTTTCCTTGAAAAAAGAAAGAGTCTTTCGAATACCCAACTAAAAAAGAATAAAACAAACAACAAACTTTACTTGACTATGCCAGAATTTTGCTAATCGAAGATACATATTTTCACCCTCTGATCTGAAAGCAAAGCGAGCTAAGCATTTAACCTATCAGCATTCAGCCCTATAAAGTAATTTTTTCAAGAGGTTGTCATAATATCCATCAACAAAAAATTATTCAAATTCTATTATAACGTTGTTTGCAGTTAAAGTCATGTGACTTACGAATGAAAATAGTAAGCGCAGATCAATTAGGCAGCGCAATTAGCAGTTAGCAGTGCAGTTCAATTAGGCAGCGCAATTAGCAGTTAGCAGTGCAGTTCAATTAGGCAGCGCAATTACCAGTTAGCAGTACAGTTCAATTAGGCAGCGCAATTAGCAGTTAGCAGTGCAGTTCAATTAGGCAGCGCAGTTGCACTGCCTAATTGAACAACGGAATGGGCTAAAGGACATTTTGTTCACCAAGGCACTTCGTATAAAACGTATAAAAATGAGTAGCCTTTGGAACTTCGGAATGAGTGCATTCAATCTTAAATTTAAAGTTCTAGTACCCTTTCAAGAGTTAAAAGTAATTGCAGGCTAACAGTCCCCACTAGAATTTCAATCATGTTGCAGTCTTTAAGGGTATCCGGTCTACTCCTCTTAGTTTCTGCTCGTTTTGAGTTTGTCACACCCCGTTTGTGTTTCATTTTTTTATTGATGGAATATTTTGATGGTAGTTTATTCGGTACTTTTGTTGATGGTACTCTTATTGATGGTAGTTTTACATTTTAAAATTATTTAACTTTATTTCGGCTCATCTTTGGTTTAATGCAGCCCTTGAATTTCCCATGAAAAATATCTTTATGAAAATTTTGTCAAAAATTAATAGAGAAAAAAAAGCCGTTCTTTGACTAGCAGGGTTATTGTTAAAATATTTCTGTAATAGCTGAGTAAAGAATATTCACAATAATTATCATTAATTTCATTAACAATAAAATGCATATATTGTTGATGTTTTACTCTAATTATTTTTGTACTTATGCAATAATTTATGTAAAATCGCATTTGTTAAATACCAAATTTGTGTGATTATCAAGTTTATTATCAAGTTTTTCAAACTCTTTAAGCTCAGGTGCATAAAATTCAGCATTCAATTAAAGTTAAGTGCTGTGCAAGACTGTTTTTTTTATTCTTTTTTTTTATTTTTTAGTTTGTGTTTAGTGTTTATTGCTCACAGTTTGCATTTAATGTTGTGAAAAACCAAGCCCTGCTTGGTTTTTCTTTGGTCTTTTAAGCTCGTGTTGTTTATTGTCTATCCACCATGACATTAAACTCGCCACTGCTAGTAATGATAAATATTTTTTATTTAGACTGCCTTTTTTTTTTTTTTTTTTTTTTTGTTTGTTTGTGTTTATTGTTTATTGCTCACAGTTTGTATTTAATGTTGTGAAAGGCTGCCCTGCTTGGTCTTTTCTTTGGTCTTTTAAGCTCGTGTTGTTTATAGTCCATCCACCAAGACATTAAAATCACCATTGCTG
The DNA here is from genome assembly GCF_032884065.1 of Artemia franciscana. NCBI lineage: Eukaryota > Metazoa > Arthropoda > Branchiopoda > Anostraca > Artemiidae > Artemia > Artemia franciscana. Next base: position 48,495,879 of record NC_088866.1, on the reverse strand, counting down.
GTAATGATGAATATATAAACAACTGTTATGTTCGGATTATATATGAACATTTTAAAAGATTGCTTCGTTATTGCCCCCTGAATCTTGAAGGAAACTTTATTTCCATTTGTAATGTTGAAAAATGTTTAATAAAATGTTTTAATATGTTCTAAGTAATAAAATATTTTTGAATAAGTTTTATTTCGTTTCATATATAATCAATTTATACATCTATATTAAGATAGTCCAGATATTTTAACTTCAAAAATAATCAAATACCTGCAGAATAGGAGGGGAATTAGTTTTTTTTTAATTGTTCGTATATTGATGTGTGTGTAGAATGAAGATTGATTACGAACATTTTCTTCAGCTTAAGTTCTTCAATTATAATCTTTAGATAAAAGCAAGGCACGCAATTTTTTCATGTTAGAATTTTGTTTCCTTTAAAAATTTGATTTTAAGGCATGTGACTTTTATCTTTGACATTCACGACAAGGGTAGAATACTCGTGCCATTATATTCGTTAGTATCAGCTCTATCCATTAATAGAATTCAAAATTATGACATTCCGAAATAAACTTTTACAGAGTGATTTGAACTGTCTTGGGAACAAAATAATCTTTTCGAACTTTTAGACCTTTCTAATGAATTTTTAACGTACTTTTCAGGAAATTAAAAGCAAATTTCATAAATATAGTTCTGCAGATTAATGCAACTAAATCTCATCTATTGAATGATACTAAAATTATCAGTATACTTTGAACTATTTGGATCAAAGAAATATAGCATACGAAAAACTTGCATCGACTTACCATAGGGCTTACCAAAAACTTACCATAGGATTGCAGAAGAGCAACATACTAAAAGTATGCACAAGGAATATAAACACTAAAGAATAGCTGTGGGGAAAATTTGTGGTTTCGTGTTTGATAAAAGAACCAAACCCTTTCTACTGAGAGAAAGGAACAACATTAAAATTTAAAACAAACAAAGAAATAGTGTGTATATGAGGGGGACTACCCCATCTTCAATACCCCGCTCTTCACCCTAAAGTTCTTGAAGTGTTTTCAAAAAAGGTTCTGATTCTAATTATAAGGCCCTTGTGCTTCAGCTCTTGAAGAAAATTAAATTAAAAAAAATTCTTACTGAAAGTAAGGAGCGACATTAAAGCTTAAAACGAACATAAATTGTTTCGTATATGTAAGGGGCTCACCCCTCCTCGACGTCTTTCTCTTTAGGCTTTAAATTTTAAAGTTTTAAAGTTTTTTATATTTAAAAGAAATAAAGCTTTCAGAAAGAGTAAAACTTTAGCGTGAAGAGTGAGGCGTTCAGGAGGGGACAGCCCCTTTCATATATAGAATAATTTCTGTTCGTTTTAAATTTTAATTTTGCTCCTTTCTCTCAGTTAAAAAAAATTGTTTCTTAATTTAACCTCAGAACGTTTTTTAATCAATGTAGGTTTTGATTTTGGCTCACCGTACGTGAATAATTAAAACGAACTTCGCATATTAGTTTTACTTTTTTTGGCTAAATGGCTTTCTAAATGGCTTACGTAACGAACATCTATATTCGTATATTTTATTATGTTTATTAGGAGGTTTGCCTCTTCGTCCATTCCTCGCTCTTTACGCTAAAGTTGGAATTATGTTTCAATTCTTTAAGAACGACCTCTTAATCACAAAGCCCGTTTAATTAGAATAAATAGCTCTTATGAAAATACTAAAAAAAACTTCAGCGTAAAGAGCAAGGTATCGACTAGGGGATGAGCTCTTTCATATACGTAATTTTTCGTTTTAAGTTCTTATGTTGCTCCTTACTTTCAGTTAAAAAAAAATTGTTTCTTGATTTAATTTCTGAACGTTTTTAAATTAATGTAGGTTTTGATTTTGGCTCACCGTGGGTGAATAATTAAAACGAACCTCGCATATTAGTTTTACTGTTTTTTGGCTAAACAGCTTTCTCGAAATTTTAATCGGACGATTTTGACAAAAAAGGGGTGGAGGAGTGGGCCCAGTTGCCTTCCTATTTTTTTGTTACTTAAAAAGTGCACTAGAACTTTTAATTTTATTTATGAACGCTTTTATTAGCTAGTGATATGCGTTACTTACAAATTAACTCACGTAACGAATGTCTATATTTGTATATTTTTATTATTATTTTATTATTAGGGGGTTCGCCTCCTAGTCAATACCTCGCTCTTTGCGCTAAAGTTCGAATTTTGTTCCAATTCTTTAAGAATGACCCCTTAATCACAAAGCTCGTTTAATTAGAATAAACAGGTCTTATGAAAATACCAAACAAAACTTTAGCGTAAAGAGCGAAGTATTGACTAGGGGATGAACCCTGTCATATACGTAATAATTTATTTTCGTTTTAAGTTTTGATGTTGCTCCTTACTTTCAGTTGAAAAAACTTTTCTTTATTTAATTTCTGATCCTTTTTTAAATAGTACTAGGAATTCTGGCACCCCATTCATAGCAATGTTCCTTCCCCATGAAAAATTCCTCCATGGAAAGATCATCCCTCGTAGACCCCTATCCCCTATCCATTCCCGGGAAAACTCCCCTAGAAAACGTCTGTATACTTCCCAATAACCAATAAAATATGTAAACATTGGGAAAAATTCATAACTTGCAGCCCTTCCCCCGGCGAATGTGGGAGATTAAGTCGTCCTCAAAGACGTAGTTGTTATATTTTTTCGACCATGCTGAACAAAATGGCTATCTCAAATTTTGATCAGGCGACTTTAGGAAAACTGAGCGTGGACATTTTTTGGTCACATGTTTTTGGTCACTTACAAAGGATACTAGAGCTTTTAATACCCGTTAAAACAAGCCCTCTAACGATATTCTAGGATAACTGGGTCGATATAATCATCCCTAGGGAAAAACAAATAAACACGCATCCGTGATCTTTCTTCTTGCAAAAAACACGAAATTCCACATTTTTGCAGATAGAAGCTTGAACCTCTACAGCAGGGTTCTCTGACACGCTAAATCTGATGGCGTAATTTTCATCAAACAGTTCGTGGTAACGAACTGTAGTAAGGAGCGACCCGGCTCAATAGTAACCAAAACTCTAAAAAATGGAATTTTGATACCAATACCTACATCAAAAGAATTGCATTTTGATGCTGATTTTAAATATATAAGTTTCATCAAGTTTAGTCTTACCCATCAAAAGTTACGAGCCTGAGAAAATTTGCGTTATTTTAGAAAATAGGGGGAAAACGCCCCCTAGAAGTCATAGAATCTTAACAAAAATCACACCATCAGATTCAGCGTATCAGAGAACCCTACTGTAGAAGTTTCAAGCTCCTATCTACAAAAATGTGGAATTTTGTATTTTTTGCCAGAAAGCAGATCACGGATGCGTGTTTATTTGTTTTTTTTTTTGTTTTTTTTCCCAGGAGTGATCGTATCGACCCAGTTGTCCTAGAATGTTGCAAGAGGGCTCATTCTAACGGAAATGAAAAGTTCTAGTGCCCTTTTTAAGTGACCAAAAAAATTGGAGGGCACCTAGGCCCCCTCCCACGCTAATTATTTTACCAAAGTCAACGGATCAAAATTCTGAGATAGCCATTTTATTCAGCGTAGTCGAAAAACGTTATAACTATGTCTTTGGGGACGAATTACTCCCCCACAGTCCCCATGGGAGGGGCAACAAGTTACAAACTTTGACCAATGCTTACATATAGTAATGGTTATTGGGAAATGTACAGGCGTTTTCAGGAGGATTTTTTTGGTTGGGGAGGGGTTGAGAAGAGAGGGATATGCTGGGGGAACTTTCCATCGATAATTTGTCATGGGGGAAGAAAATCTCCATGAAGGGAGCGCAGGATTTACTAGCATTATTTAAAAACACAATGAAAAAATAAATATGAAAAAGTTCTTTCAGCTGGAAGTATGGAACAGCATTAAAACTTAACACAAACAGAAATTATTACCCATTTGAGGGGCTCACCTGCTCCTAATACCTCGCTCTTTACGTTAAAGTATTTTTAGTAATTTCAACTATTTATTCTACGGCTTTTGTGATTCTGGGGTCATTCTTAATGAATTGGGACAAAATTTAAGCTTTAGTGTAAAGAGCGGGGATCTGACAAGGGGGCGAACCCTCTCATATATGTAATAAAAATATGAGAATACAAAAGTTCTTTACGTAAGCTAATTTTTAAGTTAAGTAAATCTTTTACTAATAAAAATATTCGTAAAAAATTAAAAGTTCTAGTTGCCTTTTTAATTGACCAAAAAATCGGAGGGCAACTAGGCTTCCTCCCCCGCTCTTTTTTCTCAAAATCATTCGATCAAAATTATGAGAAAGCCATTTAGCCAAAAAAAGAAAAATGCAAATTTCGTTTTAATTATTCCTCTGCGGAGAGCCAAAATCAAAACATGCATTGATTCAAAAACGTTCAGAAATTAAATAAAAAGAAACAAGTTTTTTTAACTGAAAGTAAGGAGCGACATTAAAACTTAAAACGAACAGAAATTACTTCGTATATGAAAGAGGCTGCTTCCTCATCAACGCCCCGCTCTTTACGCTAAAGTTTTTACTGTTTTAAAAAGAAGAATTGAGAGACAGAGTCAACCCTCTTTAGCATAAAGAGCGAGGTATTTAGGAGGAGTAAACTTTAGCATAAAGAGCGAGGTATTTAGGTTTAAATAAAAAAAACAAGTTTTTTTAAATGAAAGTAAGGAGCGACCCGGCTCAATAGTAAACGAAACTCTAAAAAACGGAATTTCGATGCTAAAAGATATATCAAAAGAATCGGATTTTTATGCTGATTTCAAATATATAAGTTTCATCAAATTTAGTCTTTGTCATCAAAAGTTACGAGCCTGAGAAAATTTGCCTTATTTTGGAAAATTACTTTTGGAAAATTATTTTGGAAAATTTTTAATTTTAAATTAATTAAAATTAATTTTTCTTTTTTTAAAGTTTTTTATTGTTTTAAAAAGTAGAGTTGCGAGAAAGAATCAAACTTTAGCGCAAGGAGCGGGGTGTCGAGGAGGAAAAGCCCCTTTCATATACGGAGTAATATACGGATATGTTACGTGTAATATACAAAGTTTCATTAAAGTTTCAGGTAAATAAATAAATTAAATATTAAATATTGAATAAATATTAAATTAATTTTTAAATACGTTTATTAATAAATAAAACCTGATATATGGAGAAATTACTCCATATATGAAATGGGTTATCCCCTCCGCAGTCCCTCGCTCTTTACGCTAAAGTTAGACTCTTTGCCACAATTCTACTTTTTAAAACAATTAAAAACTTTAGCGTAAAGAGCGAGGGACTGCGGAGAGGACAACCTATTTCATATATGGAGTAATTTCTGTTCGTTTTAAGTTTTAATGTCGCTCCTTACTTTCAGTTAAAAAAACAATTTTTTTTTTATTTAATTAAGGTAAGGGGTGTTTCCTCCTTTCTCATAAATATGGCCAATTTTCTCAGGCACATAACTTTTAATGAGTAAGAGTAAACTTGATGGAACGTATATATTTGAAATCAGCATAAAAATTTGACTCTTTTGGAGTATGTACTGGTATCGAAATTCCCTTTTTTAGAGTTTCGGTTACTATTGAGCCGGGTTACTCCTTACTTGCCGTTCACTAAAACGAACTGTTTGATTGGAACAAAAGCTGAAACCTTAGCTTAGAGAGCAAAAAGGTGTTAAATCATGACATATTTTACAAGTAAAATCTTTTTCTGTGTTACATAATGGGTAGTATTTTTCATTATGATGGCACCATGGCACAAAGACATAGTTGTTGGACCTTACAACTATCCTGAATCAAAACTATCTCAAGATTTTGATCAATTGACTCTGCAGACAAAGGCTGTATGAGGGGAGGTAGTTCCCTCCAATTTTGATCCCTTAAAAGGGACACTAGAACTTCACAAATCCGTTCTAATGTGTCTTCTCCCAGTCTTCTAGCTCCATTGGATCATTACGATCACCCCTAGGGAGAACAAAGACAAACTATTAAACACGCATCCGTTATCTTTCTTCTGGTATAAATACAAAATTCGACTTCTTTAAAGATGGGAGCTTGAAAACTCTTGATATGTGGAAATTTGAGGGTGGAATCCTCAATAATATTCCTTTATTTTTAGGGGATTTCACACTTCCCTCTCCCTTTTTTTGAAAATCAGGCAAATAGTCATCAGGATCGTAGTTTTGATGGGTACCCTTAAACTTAAGGAATTTTATTGGGTGTTTCTTCCCTTTTACAAAAATCAGCCAAATTTTCTCAGGCTTGTAACGTTTGATAGATAGTATTAAACTTAATGATTATTATTTTATTATATAATTACCAAAAAAAGCAATTGTTTTGATGTGTCTATTATTATCAAAATTCTGTTTTCTAGAGTTTCGGTTATTATTGGGCTGAGTCACTTCTTACTTACAATTCGTCACCATGAATCGTTTTATTATATACTTTCAACGGTATTTAACGGTTTCGACGGTAATAGATTTCAATTAATTTTGTGTTTTTATATTTTATCTATTTCATACTCTACAGTAAAAAAAAAATAATTCAATAAATTGGTGGAAACAACTGTCAGTTAACATTTATGTATCTTTAATCTAATATAAAATTGTCAGTAGCCATTAAGATATGATATTTAAAAAGGGTTGTATGTTTTTTTAAATTCAATTAAATTGAAATTGTTAGCTTAATAAAGCATAAATTTATAAATGAATGAAATATGATGGTAGCAAATAAAATAAAGAAAAAAAACATAAAGGATAATTTTATGCCAGTGAAATACAAAAACAAGCAGATATTTAGAAAAGACCTCTGTTCGGTCGTTTTAACCCAAAAGTCAAAAATAAAATAAAAAATAGCCTTCTGAAGAACTCAAGGAGTCAAAACCACTTGAAAAAAAAAACGAAAGGACTAGAAAGTAGGAAAGTGACTAAATCTTATATCAATGAAACAGCCATCCAAAAGATCTGCTTAGTCACGAGTTCTGTCCATGGCTACTGATGCATCTTTTCCATGGCTCTGTTTTGGATAAACCAAACTAATTGATTCTAACTAATCTAGCTAATTGGTATAATGAGAAATAGCTTGTACTGAATGTCTTTTTATTAGATCATTACGATATGATCAATAAAAATATATCCATATCAATGATTAAACATAGGCCTTTTTTCTATTTACTTTTTTAATTTATTTATTCCAATTATTTTCCCCAAAAAGTGTCAATTACTGGAAGTGAACTGCAAATCTCGACTCGGTCATCTAAAATATAAAACATTTTGCACATATCTTGCACATTTTGCACATTTTGCATATCTGGGAAATGGTTTTACAAGTATCAATTGAAATACAAAAATCTCCACATGAATGGAAAATTTTGGGTTAAATCATGTTTAAAATAATATATTTTTTATGTTGGACCTCCCCCTCCCCTAAAAAAAAACTGCTTAGGCCTCTCTGAAAAGTATATTTTGACATGAACCATTACTTCATGCAGTGTATATCGTCCTTAGATCACGAAGCATTCAGTAGAAGAGTAGAGTTGCAAAGCTTTATTGCAGCTGCTGCAGCGCTATCTATTCTATCACTATATATAACGCTATCTATCCTAGCGCGATCTAATAACATGATTTAACCGTATTCTAGTTCAGGAGGACACGCGAGTAAATTTCTATAGTCTCCGTTTTCTCATAATCATCATCAGTTACACCAAGTTCCGTTGACCAAATACATTTATCAACAAAAACTTAGAAAATGATACTTCCTTGATTAGGAAAGGTTTTCTGTGTCATAATTTGCTCAAAGAGAATAACTTATTCCAAAATTTCGCACTTCGTCATGATAATGAAATGAAAATCCTCATGTGAAATAACTCACTTGTGTTTTTATCCTCGTCTTGGGTCAGTTTAATTTGGATTTGCTTTGGTCCAACCGACCCTGATTACATTTTTACATTCTGGGATATTAAGTGATCAGTAGAAAAGCAAAAAGTCAGAAGAGTTTACAATAGCTACCTGTGCGTCATCTATTTTATTCCTTAAATACTATTCAAGAGAATTTGCCATACTAATTCAGTGGTACCATGTGAATTACTCTCTATTTTTCCTTATTAATACTATCAACTGCTCCTCTTTATTTATTTGCAGAAACAAATTTTATAAATTTAAATATTCAGTTGAAGTAAAAATTCTAGAAAATTATCATCAATGAAAATGACTTCTATAAAGGCTACTTATCTTGGATTTACGACAAACAATTTGTTTTCTATGCTAAATTTTGTATCCCAAGCTTGTCCCAATGGAGCTTTAACCCCTTTCCGGTCCAGTTTTAAGTTGTTGAAGAAAGTCTATTGGTGTTTAGTGGAATACATGCATGTAATAAAACGGATACAAGCAAAAAACCTACCTTGAGGTGTATGTAAGACACACTTTATTCAAGACCACTCAAGTGAGTGGTTTCACTTACCCCTATAGCATAGCCTCTAGGCTAGCCTATAAGGCTGTAATGTATTAATATTTTTGTTGTTGTTTTTTTCCAGAAGCAATTCATATGGAAAGGGTGGTCATATAAACTTTGAAGGAGGCTCATTCAATTGGAAAATGAACTTTTTAGTGCTCTTTTTAAGTCTCAATAGTCATCGGAGGGTAACCAGCCCTCACGTCCTTTTAATGTGCCCCCTCGTCTCAACACTGATCAGAATGCTGAAAAGACTATTTTATTCAAAATAATCAGAAGTTCTAGTAACTATGCTTCCGAGGATGAAATGCCCCCCAGAGGGCAAGGATTATATATTATGTAATTTGCCCTTGATTCCATGCATGATTTATCACTAGGAAAAAGAGAAATGTTTGGTTCTGGATGTGCTCAAAAAGGCTAAGAGTATCAATGTGAAATTTCGGGGAATGTTGAAGGGCAAATCAAACTCAATTAAAAAACCTCAGTGCATCAAGTTTTCAAAAAAGCGTATATCCAATATCTCGAGAACAGCTGATGGTATTAAGTTCAAACATTTAGGGCATGATGATGATGATTTTATTAAGTGATTAAACCTTTACAAGTATTTCACTGCACATTTTGAAATATTTCACATTTAGGGCATGTTGAGAGAGATGTTAAAAAGTGTTCGGAGGGCAACCAGTTCCCCTCCCATTCCCTTTTTAGCTGCCCTCTCCCCAAAGATATTTGATTACAAAAATTAAACGAGAAAAAATGGGGTTTAATTTGAATAAAGCAGCAGAAGAAAACAAATGATAAAAAATAAGCAACACTGAAACTTTAAATAATAAAAAATCCGAATATTTCGACTCCAAGTCCGGGAGCCTTTACCAACGGGAAAAAAATTACAGAAAAAGAAACAATTTTTGAAAATAAACCATCTGAAGAAAATGACAGTTAACTTTTGATTACTCAAACAATTATAGTATTTGCAGTTCTGGAAGTGTTTAAAATGTCAGTTGTATTTATATATTTGGTTTTGTTGTTTGTCTTTTTTTCTCTTGTGATTTATTGTCGTTTTCTTTAGATGATTTTTTTTCTTAATATTTCTTTTTCCTTAAATTTATTTTGTCTTGATAAAAGCTCCCGGACAAGGAGTCTAAATATTCAGATTTTTTTAAGGTTTTATTTATCTTATGTTTGTTCCACTGCTTTATTTAGATTAAACCCATTTTTTCTCTCTCATTTTTTTGTCACTGGAAAAGAAAAGAGGTCTAAGAAATTATTTGACGACATCTGATAACATTTTTGGAATGACAATCTTGTCGAATATTAAATTTAAAAAACAAGTTTATTTCAACTGAAATTAAGGAGAAAACATTAAAACTTGAAACGAACAGAAACTATTCCATATCTGAAGGGGTTACCCCTTTTTCCAATTCCTTATTCTTCTCGCTAAAGTTTTACCACTTTAAAAAGCTTCTTATTCTAAGTAAAACAGACCATGCGTTTCAGGAGTCGTTCTAAAAAATTGCAACAAATTGTCAAACTTTAGCGTAAAGGGAAAGGTATTGAGACAGGGGTAGCCCCTTCATGTACGGAATAATCTTTGTTCGTTTCGAGTTTTAATGTTTCTCCTTCCTTTCAGTTGAAAAAACTTTTTATTTAGTTTCTGGTCATTTTTCAAATAATGCTGGTAATCCTGTCACACCCTTCATGAAACATTTTCCTCCCCTCATGGAGAAACTCCACCGTTGGCAGTTCTTCCCCCGTAAAATACAACCCTCCCCCCCCCCACATAACTCCATCCAAGCAAGTGATCTTTCTTCTGGCAAAAAATGCAAATTCCATTTTTGTACATACGAGCTTGAAACTTCTATAGTATGGTTCTCTAATACGCTACATCTGATGGTGTGATTTTTATTAACATTCCTTAACTTTTAAGGGGTGTTTCCTCCCTTTTTTTCAAAAATGAGGCAAATTTTCTCAGGCTCGTAGCTTTTGATGGGTAGCACTAAACTCGATTAATCTTATATATTTTAAATCAGCATTAGCAAATTCCTTTGATATATCTATTAATATCAAAATTCCGCCATTTAGAGTTTTGGCTACTATTCAGCTGCTAAATCAAGCTGTTAGCTAAATCAAGAGAAACTATCTGCATTCAAGTTATCAAAAGTTTATCTGCAATATATTAGAAACGGGTATGAGGATTAAATTGAAAGTGTCAGAGCAATTACCACTCTTGCGGCAGTAAATATGACTGGTTGTGACTCCAACTGTGACTACTTCTGACTGTTATAACTCTGACTGCTTACAACTGCTGCTACTTTTAGCAGCCTTTCATTACAAATTAAGCAGCCTTTTAGCAGCCATTACAAATGGTCACGCCTTTCATGGATGAGCGAGAATGCTGAACGCAACCAAAACACCCTAGGGTATATCCTGATGGTCAAAAGGGCTCATCAGTCAAAAATGGTCAAAAAGGGATCATCAAAAAGGGCTCAAAAGGGCTAATTTCAGGAACAGCTGAGCACAGTGGTGGATCTGGGTCTAGGCAGGAGGGGGGCCCCTTGCCCTTTATGGGCCCCCTTACCACTAGTCAAAGTTGTGAAATAGCCACTTTATTCAAATTAGTCAAAAGTTTTAATAACTATACCCCTTGGGAACGTCATGCCCCCACAGCCCCTGAAGGCAAGGTTGTAGATTGTGCATAGTGCCCATTGTCTAATTATAGCATTTACCATTGAGAAAGAGGAAAAAAATTTGATCCTGAATGTCTCAGAAAGGGCTAAGAGTATTAAGGTAAAACTTCAGGGAGCGCTGAGAGGGACGTTACATTAAATAAAAAGACTACGTGCATCCAGGTTATCTAAAGAGAATACCTACAATACCTTAGGAGCGGTTCTGGGTAATAACTTCATACTAAAAGGGCTACAATTGCTACTACTACTGTGACTGCAAATGTGCCTACTTACAATTGCAAATACCTGTGACTATGACTAATTGCAAGTGCAACTAATTATGACTACGACTGTGACTACTTATATCTCTTAATATCTGCGACTACTTGTATCTTTCACTATATTTTACTGTAGCTACTTGTGATTGCGTATGCTAGAAAATGCAATTACTCGGGACTTGTGATTGTGACTGTGAATACGACTGCACTATTTGCAGCTGTCATAGCTTGTGACCGTGGTTACTTCTGACTATGACTGCTTGTGACTGCGAGCGCTTAATCCTACGAATACTTTCGACAGAGACTATTTGCAATACCAACAACTTACTACTGGGTCTGTGGCAAATTGTGACTGCGAATGCAACTCAAATACTACTTTGGCTACTTGCAACTCTGACTACTTACAACTGCGATAATTCGCCACTACGAGCCTGACAACTAGTGACTGCAACTGCTTGCGACTGTGAATACTTCAAGTAGTGCTGCTACTGCCACTGCGATTGCAACTAAAACCGTGAATACGACTACAACTTGTACTTTTACAACTAAAACTATCGAACTAATCGAAAATTATTATCATACTGCTTGTCAAAATGGCATAGTGCCAGGTTGGGCAAAAGGTCTTATCTGTAACTTTTCACGAATTGAAAAGGCTATTAAATCGTAAATTCCCTTAAATATTGAAGAAGGTAATGCACTAAATTTAACGGCTCCAGGTGCATCCAATTTATCAAAAGAGTGTATTTGAGTGTACCCATAGTGATCTTAAGAACGGATATGGGTATCAAGTTGAAAATTTTACATAATACTAGGAAAGATGTTAAACAAAATTAAAAGACACTATTTGTAGCGAAGTTGTCAAAACGGCATATCTTTAATACTTCAAGAGCAGTTAGAGAAGGATATCAAATTGAAACATTTAGAAACTGCTGAGGGGGTATTGAACTTCAGGACAATATATGCATCCTTGTTGCTACTGGGAGCAGCTGCAATATCTCTCGAACGGCTAAGAAATTGCGAAGATTAATAAGTTGAAAGTTTCAGGAAATTCTCGAATCAAATACACCATATGCATTCTGGTTGTCAAAGCTAAGTGTCTGCAATATCTAAGGAAAAGTTAAGTGTATTAAGTTGAAAATTTCAACTTAATGGATGTTGAACTTAATCAAAGTACAACAATGTGCATCCCAGAATACTTAACGGTACTAAGTTGAAGCTTTTAGAGCTGACGGGGATGTTGAACATCAGCCAAATGCAGTAATTTGCATCCCTGTTGTCAAAAGTGCGGATTGTTGTCAAAAGTACAATATCTGAAGACTGACTGTCTAGTGGTATTTAGTTGAAACTCTCACAGGATGTGGAAATAAATTAGAAGATACTATGTACAACCAGCTTGTTGAATGAATCCTAAGAGGCCCATTCTAAGAGAAACCAAAACCCGTCATTTTCATTGCTTTTTTTGGACTCTACAAAGTGACTGTACACAGAGCGAGAAAGTGTTGATCTGGAACGTCCAATGCGTTACTATTATAGACTAAAAAATATAAAACAATAGACTTGGTTAGATTGGCCCCTGAGAGGTTCTTCTAAAGGGAAAACAAAAGCCTGTCTTCTGCATTGAGAGTTTATGTATTCGAGACCGGTCATGTAACCGTAAATAGGACAAGGAAATGATGAACTAAAATATTTATTACTAAGAGGTTGTAACATCAAGAAAGCCTAACAAATGGTCTGGATCAAATTGGCATATCAAAGATCAATGTAAAAGGGAACAGGAATTTGTCACCTTCATTTGATGCTTTTTAGTTTAGTAAATAGGATGATAAATTGTTGAACTGAAATGTCAAGTGAATTATTGTTATATTCCCTAAATATATAAAAAATGGACTTGCTCAAATTGGCTTCTGAGGGGCTCGTTTGAAGGGAAAACCAAAATGGTTTTTCTGTATTAAATGGCTTTTAATTCAAGACTTAAGCATGCGATTGTAAATAGGACAAAAAACTGTTGAAATGAAACATTACGCGTTATGAGGGGCCTCCAAAATTGAGAAAATGGCTGAGTCAAATTGACTTCTGAAATGCTCCTCTAAACGCAAAATAGAAATTTTTGGTACTTGTCTGTTAAATGAAACGCAATCAAGAAGTGAAGTAGGTTAATCCTAATGAAATATACCAAAACATGATGATAAAGTGCAGATATGAAAAACATGATAAAGAATTGTGGAAGGCAGGTCGCGCAGAAGGCATTACAAAACCAAACCCCTAGCCACCTCTATGTATTCAATCTATTTATTAAATATTTAATTAAAATACACGTACACCGTTGTTTTTCTCACTCAACATAAGCAAATTATAGCCTATCCTGGATGGGATTAAATAAAAAAAAAGTTTTTTAAACTGAAAGTAAGGAGCGACCTTAAAACTTAAAACGAACAGAAATTATTCCGCGACATGAAATGGGTTATCCCCTCCTCGATGCCTCGCTCTTTACACTAAAGTTTTTTACTGTTTACCCCAGGAGCATTCCAAACAGTGAGGGGGGTTTTCTATGTGGAGGATTTCCACCCTTCCAATTTTTAGGGTACCCATTGGAAAGACTAGGTTGGTAAAGAATAGAAAATGGCAACACCAATAAATTGGAAAAAAATTAAAGATTATGGAAATGGAGAGGCCAAGTCTTAGGAGAGTCCAGTGTATCAGATTAGTAATCCTACTCTGTATAAGGAAACATTAAAAAATTGGGGAAACTACTTTAAAACATGCTAAAACACTTGTTGATATCATTCTTAAGTGTGGACAATTAAACTTCACTACTGAACTTCTGGATATTACCTAGGACCATATTGAAGTAAATAGAGGGAAGGAGCTGAGATTATTGTAAATTGAAAATGGCTGTCAAAGTCGGATAAAATTTATGATGAAATATTATTTTTATTGTAGTGTTATTTCAGAGGAGAGGATAAACGGTCAATGTTCCTATTACCTGAACAATTGTTTTGGGGTCATGAAACTATTGTTAATAGATGCATTTTGACTTTTTGAACATCTCTTCTCTCTTGCAAAATTACCGCAAACTCACCGTTATGGAGTTATTATATATTTGCACATTAGGTGGGGGGTGTAAAGAGTAGCATATATTAAATACAGCAATGGTTAGTTTACGTATTTAATATATGCTATGCTTTACCCCCCCCCCCCCCTGATGTGCAAATATATAGCCCAAATTTGTTTCTAAACTATTACAGATTCGCGATTTCAAATATCCGATCAACGAAAATGGAAATAATTGCATTCTATATGTGTAAATACAGGATATTTGGGCCGGAATAACTCCATAACGGTGAGTTTGCGGTAGTTTTGCAAGAGAGACAAGATGTTCCAAAAGTCAAAATGCATCTGTTTCAAGACCCTGAACAATTATTCAGGTAATAGGAACATTGACCGGATAAACTAGTTTGTTGCAAAAATAATTATCTAATCAATATGCCTTCCTCTTTCCTTAAAGAACTTTGCGTAGTGAAGCCTCCGGGAGATCCTCCTAAAAACTTTACAGATGTAGAAGCATAAATAGGGTCGAAATACTATCGGATCCATTCTTTACATCAAAAGCTCAATTTTTTTTTACAATTTGTCCGATGATTTATATTTTTCAATAATATGATATTTTACGTTTTCAAATTTCGTCCCCCATCTTGCATATCAACGTATCTGCCGATGTTCAGATTCAGGATTTATTTAGCCCAGTGTTTACTTTGAATCAAACAGTTCGTGGTAACGAACTGTAGTAAGGAGCGACCCGGCTCAATAGTAACCGAAACTCTAAAAAATGGAATTTTGATACCAATAGTTACATCAAAAGAACCACATTTTAATGCTGATTTTCAATATACAAGTTTCATCAAGATCAGTTATACTCATCAAAAGTTACGAGCCTGAGAAAATTTGCCTCGTTTTAGAAAATAGGGGGAAACACCCCCTAAAAGTCATACAATCTTAACGTATCACATAAAAATCACACCATCAGATTCAGCGTATCAGAGAACCTTATTGTATAAGTTTCAAGCTCCTATCTACAAAAATGTGGAATTTCGCATTTTTTTTTGCCAGAAGACAGATCACGGATGCGTGTTTATTTGTTTTCTTGTTTTTTTTTTTTGTTTTTTTTTTGTTTTTTTCCCCAGGGGTGATCGTATCAACTGAGTGGTCCTAGAATCTTGCAAGAGGGCTCATTCTAACGGAAATTAAAAGTTCTAGTGCCCTTTTTAAGTAGCCAAAAAAATTGGAGGGCACCTAGGCCCCCTCCCACGCTCATTTTTCTCTAAAGTCACCAGATCAAAATTCTGAGATAGCCATTTTATTCACCATAGTCTAAAAACCTAATAACTATGTCTTTAGGACGACTTAATCCCCCGCAGTCCCCATGGGAGGGGCTGCAAGTCACAAACTTTGACCTGTGTTTATATATAGTAATGGTTACTGGGAAGTGTACAGACGTTTTCAGGGGGATTTTTTTGGTTTAGGGGGGAGAGTTGAGGGGGAGGGGTTACGTGGGAGGATATTTCCATGGAGAGACTTCTCATGGTAACAGAGAATTTCAATGAAGGGGGCGCAGGATTTTCTAGCATTATTTAAAAAAAAATGAAAAACTAAATATGAAAAGTTTTTTTTCTACTGAAAGTAAGGAGCAGCATTAAAAACTTAAAACGAACAAAAATTATTACGCATGTGAGGGGTTTACCTCCTCGTTATACCTCACTCTTTCCGCTAAAGTATTTTTAGTAATTTCAACTACTTATTCTACGGCCTTTGTGATTCAGAGGTCATTCTTAAGGAATTGGGACACAATCTAAGCTTTAGTGTAAAGAGCGAGGTATCTACGGGGGTTGAACCCCCTCATATACGCAATAAAAACATACGAATATAGAAGTTCGTTACGTAAGTTAATTCGTAAGTTACGTATATTTTTTACCAATGAAAACGTTTGTAAAAAATTAAAAGTTCTAGTTGCTTTTTTAAGTAATCAAAAACTTGGAGGGCAACTAGGCCTCCTCCTTCGCTTCTTTTTTCTCAAAATCTTCCGATTAATTGCAATTAATTAATATGCAAATTTCGTTTTAATTATTTATGTGCGGAGAGCCAAGATCAAAACATGCATTAATTCAAAAACGTCCAGAAATTAAATATAAAAACAAGTTTTTGTAGCGGTAAGTAAGGAGCGACATTAAAACTTAAAACGAACAGAAATTACTCCGTATATGAAAGGGTCTTTTCCTCCTCAACGCCCCGCTCTTTCCGCTAAGGTTTCTTACTGTTTTAAAAAGTAGAGTTAAGAGAAAGGGTCAAACTTCAACGTAAAGAGCGAGGCATTGAGGAGGAAAAGCCCCTTTCATATACGGAGTAATTTCTGTTCGTTTTAAGTGTTAATGTCGCTCCTTACTTACCGTTACAAAAACTCGTTTTTTTTTATTTAATAAACTAAAAATCAAGTTCAAAGTCATTTAGACATTTTCGAATTCCTTAGCATTCACTCGGAATCCTATTTGGTAATCTTGATGACTCTGAAAATCTCTAATTGACTTTAAACATGGCTTTTGGTTCATTCAAATAAAGAAATATATTTTTCAGTGGATAGGATAGTATAAAAGATGGAAAACAACCAAGGGTGAAAATAAATTTTTGCGTTCCTCTCTCCATCTATCGTTACACAAAAATGTCAATTGGTATTAAATAGTCATTTATCAACATAATGCATCGTTATTGCAATTAAATAAAGATAGTTCTTACTCAACATCCATTATTAAAAACAGACATAAGCTTAATATTAATGTCCGTGTTAGGTATTTCATTCCATTCAAACTATACATTCAGACTAAGTGAGGTTGGCCTTTGTGAGCTTATATAAGACCACTGCAGAGCTATTTCTGTGATGTCACGTGTACGCATAGACAAAATTCATATCCCCGGTCAGGTGCACCAGTGCACGAAAATGCAAGGGAAGGGGAGATTTTTTTTAAAATTTCCTTTCAAATAAAGATGCATAAACGTGTTGAATTCTATGGAAGGTAATCACCCCCCTTGCACCCCCAATTGGTGCCCAAAACTTTTACAGCTACGAAGACCTGTGTGTATAATCGTTGGTATAGCCAATACGTCCTAAGTGAGGGCTAAAATGTTGCTGAAGACCGCTAAAAATTGTGGAATTTCAAGAAATGGGTGTGAAAGACGTTTTTTTTCTGAATTGCTTGCCCTACTTAGAAGAAATATTAGATTGTTGCTTAACTCTCCATCCCCCATAAAATCATGGGTATGACCCCACAGGGATGCATGCAGGTTTTTTTTCCGGGGTTATGAGAAGATATGTGTTGGAATGTCCCCTCCAGATCTCCCAAAAGCTTGGAGATTGAGGGAGCATAGGGCCCAAAATTTTTGACTTAGTATATACGCCTGGGTACTCATATAAAATAGATAGAGTAATTTATCTAAAAACATAGTCGATATGCTGACTTTGTAAATATCCTCATTGAACTGATAGATGTTTCTTGTAGTAGGCTAATTTGATCAGGATCTTTAAAAAGAGCTAAATGACCATCTCCTATGCCCAGAGAGTTAATTTTCTTCTCCCTTCTCTTTTTCCACTCTCTCTTTCTTTTTTAGTTTGTTCAATCCACTTATTTTGATTGGCATGGTATTTGTGGTTATTTAATTTATATTTTTGTAAGTTCATTATTTTCTCTTTCCTATCTCCTGTATTAATTGGTTTTGCTAATGTATCTTAGTGAATGATTGTTTTTTTATATGATCATGCATGGCCAGGACGTAAAGCTCCTATGCCCTTGACGCTCTTTTTTGACCTTGAAGCTCCTATGCCCTTGACGCTCTTTTTGACCTTGAAGCTCCTATGCCCTTGACGCTCTTTTTTGACCTTGAAGCTCCTAGGCCCAAGAGTTTCTACCGCTCAGTTTTTGTGGGATATTTTCGGGGATAAGTTTCGGGATAGTTTCGAAAGTTTCAGAGATACTGGAAGCACGAAACAGATAGCAATTGATGAGCCAAACTAATGAAAGAACAAAAAATGAAAGAACGGAGTGAACCTGGCGCTTTGACGATAAATCACATCTAGTCTAATTTTTGTAAAAAAAAAAAATCATTCAATAATAATTTATTTTATCCCCTGGCATTTTACCCTCCTAAGCTCAGGCCCAGTGGGAATATTGATAAATCCAGGCCTGTGTTTTGCGTTGTTTTCTTACGTTTTTTCTTTTTTCTCCTCCCCATTTTTTTTTACTTTTCCTATAGTATGATTTTAGTGATATTATTTAATGTAATATTTAGTCTCCCACTCTCAAAGGCCAAAGAGCCTGTTGTGAGGATCTAAAGCTTTGTAATTTTTCTGTGGCTTCTTTAAATAAATTGATAGATTGAATAACTGACGGACTGAAAGCAAAATCGTGTGGCACAAACCTTTTCACCCCACCTCTCCCTTCTCCAGCATCCTGAATAAGGTTGTTATACTGTGTCTTGTCAAATTCAGAATTTGACAAATACGTTATATATGATTCAAAAGATGTGCGTGTAACTGTACCACCGTGAAACTAAACCACAAGCAACTGAACCCCTATAACTGAACAACCGTGTAGCTGAGTCACCGTGTAACTGAAACACCGTACGACTGAACCCCTGTATAACCGAGCCCCCGTGCTACAAACCCTCGTGTAACTGAACCACCAGGCAACTGAACCCTAATTAATTAAACCCTCGTGCAACTAAACACCCGTGCGACTCTACCCCATTTAACTGAATCCCGTGTAACTGAATCACCGTGCAACTGTGCCACCATGCAACTGTACCACTGTGCAACTGAACCACCTTGCAACTGAACCATTGTGTAACTAAACCATCTTTCAACTGTACCACTGAACTCAGTTTTTCAGTATTCTAAAAATGTGAGGCAATATCATTGGGTAAAACACAAGCTAGAATTTTGACATGTTTAGCATTGTTGAAATTGTTTGTTTCTTAAAGTCATGATATAAACGCCTGTCACGATCATTCATAAAAAAGCTTTGTTTTATTTTTGCAAAAAAAGATCTGATGTCTCAAACCATTAAAGCAAATTTATTTTCTTTTTTTTTTCAGATGAATCAGACCATCCTGGACGTAAAAAGTTAAAATTTTTGACCTTTGTGAATCTAGATAACGAACTTTGATCAGATGTATTTAAGGAGATTGTAGCTAAAAAGGATACGGAAGGGGGTTGGGTTGCACTCCAGACTTTTTTTCAACATTCCTTCAACGTGCCCAAAAAGTTTATGCTTCATACCGTCAGGTTTATACCCTCAGTTGTTCTCGGTACATAGTAGATATGTCGTTTTGTAAAACTGGATGCACAATTACCTTTTGATTTAGTTTTTGATCTTGCCTTATTTGACTTTATTTTATTACTCCTTAACGCCTCGCTCTTTACGCTAAAGTTTTCTCACAACTCTAGTTCTTCAAACAATAAAAATAAATTAGCGTAAAGAGCGAAATGTTTAGGAGGGGACAACCCTTTCATATACGGAATAATTTCTGTTCGTTTTAAGTTTCAATGTTCCTTACTTGCAGTTAAAAAACTTGTTCTTTAATTTAGTTTCTGAACGTTTTTAATTAATGCATGTTTTGATTTTGGCTCACCGCACATGAATAATTAAAACGAAATTTGCATGTTAATTTTTTTTTTGGCTAAATTGCTTTCTTATAGTTTTGATTGGATGATTTTGATAAAAAAAAGGGAGGGGGATGCCTAGTTGCACTCCAAATTTTGGTTACTTAAAAGGCAACCAGAACTCTTTTTTTACGAATGTTTTTTTTAGTAATAAATATACGTAACTTATGAATTAACTTACGTAAGAAAATTCTATACTTGTATATTTTCATTACGTATGTGAGGGGGTCCTCCCCCTCGTCAATACCTCACTCTTTACACTAAAGCTTCAATTTGGTCCCTATTCTTCAAGAATGACCCCTGAATCACAAAGGCCGTAGAATAATTAGTAGAAATTACTAAAACTACTTTAGCGTAAAGAGTGAAGTGTTGTGGAGGAGACGAACCCCCTTATATACGTAATAATTGTTGTTCGTTCTAGGTTCTAATGCTGCTCCTTACTTCCCCCTGAAAAAGTTTTTTTTAGCTATTTTTCTCATTGTTTTTTTAAATAATGCTAGAAAATCCTGCGGCCCCTTCATGGAAATTTTCTTCCCTCATGATAAGTTCCTTCATGGAAAGATCTTTCCATGTAACCCCCTCCCCCGACCCCCCTATCACGTGAAAAAGTCTCCCTGAAAACGTCTGTACACGTCCCAATAACCATTACTATATGTAAACAATGGTCAAAGTTTGTAACTTGCAGGCCCTCCTCCAGGGACTGTAGGGGATACAGTGGTCCTGAAAGACATAATTTTTAGGTTTTTCGACTATGCTGAACAAAATGGCTATCTCAAAATTTTGATCCAGTGACTTTGGGAAAAAATTAATGTGGGAGGGGGACTGGGTGCCCTCCAATTTTTTTGTAACTTAAAAAGGTCACTAGAACTTTGAATTTCCGTTAGAATGAGACCTCTCGCGACATTCTGGGACCACTGGGTCGATACGATCACCCCTGGGAAAAAAACAACAAATAAACACGCACCCATGATCTGTCTTCTGGGAAAAAAATACAAAGTTCCACATTTTCGTAGATAGGAGATTGAAGCTTTTGTTAGATTCTTTGACTTTTAGGGGGTGTTTCCCACCATTTTCTAAAATGAGGCAAATTTTCTCAGGCTTGTAACTTTTGATGGATAAAACTAAACTTGATGAAACTTATATATTTAGAATCAGTGTAAAAATGCAATTCTTTTGATGTAAATATCGGTATCAAAATTCCATTGTTTAGAGTTTCGGTTACTATTGAGCCGGGTCCCTCCTTACTACAGTTCGTTACCACGAACTGTGTGATATCCCTCTCTCCCTAGCTACAAAACAATCAGAGAACCCCATTGCAGAAGTTTAAGTGCAGTTTATGTTTTGTAGTTTGTCCATTGCTTACAGATAGTGTTTGTTATTGGGAAACATACGGAAATTTTTCGTTGGGTAGTTATCTGATAGGGGGAGAGGAGAGTTTCTGGGTGTTTATTCATGAGAAGAACATTTTTTCACGGAGAGGGGAGAGGGCAAGACTTACACATAAATTCATCTTTTCCACTTTCCGAACCCAAATAAAATATTCCAATTTGAGAAACCATATTTTCCGCGAGGGGGTATTTTTCAGGAGAGGGTTTTTCATGGAAGTGGGAGAAGTACACGCCTAGACTAGTAAAAATTGATAAGGCGAAGCGAACCCCCATTAACAGACATAAAAAGGTTAAATAAATCTGGCTTTAAGAATTTGTGACGTCCGATTTTTTCTTTTTTTGTGACAATAAAACAGAGCTTTTTTTATTAATCATCTTGACAGTCATTTAGATTGCGACCCTAAAAAGCAAAGAATCCCAACAAGATTGAACTTATAAAGATTTTAACTTGTGTTTTACCCAGTGTAAGTACGGTGATTGAGTTGCACAAGAATTCAGCTATACAAGGGATCAGTTGCACGGTGGTTCAGTTGCATAGTGTTTTAGTTGCATAGTGGTCCAGTTGCACAGATCTTCAGTTGTGCTGGGGTTTAGTTAAGCATAGTTGAGTTGCACGAGGGCTCAGTCAAATGGAGTTCAGTTGCACGAGAGTTCAATTACGCGAAGATTCAGTTACACGGGGTTTCAGTTGCACGGTGGCTCAGTTGTAGGGTGGTTCATCTGCACGTTCGTACAGTTAAAAAAAAAAGGGTAAAAGATACGGCATTAGATTCTGAAGGTTGAACCGGCGGTTCTGATCTCCGTCTCAAGGCCCTTCAGCCAGGAAGTGCAATGGGGGAACGAGGGTCATTCTGTGCTTTTGCACATCCTTCTATAGATACACGTCGTACAATGGTCGTAGCGTGGTCATACAGTTACACAGTGATTTAGTTGCACGATAGTTCAGTTACAGTGGTTAAGGGACTTGGGGTTCAGTTACACAGTGGTTCAGTTGCAATGGAACCGATTCTGACCCTAGCCTTTTCATCCTTTCTTAAACTCTACTTCCCCCAACATTATCAACATGTTGGATATTCTACACCTTGTCGAATACAGAACTGATCAAATAAGTCGGTCAGTTCGTTCTCATAATTGCAAAACTTTATAGCTCAGCCCCCCCCCCCTGGCAAGCACTACCTTTCCTAGATATAGACAGATTGCACTTCTTTCAATATTGTTCAGGAACGACCGAAGGCGGATTTTAAAGGGTCAGATAATGGTAAAAATTAAATAAGGACATTTTATGACATTGTCTTAGATCCTACGAACCCACAGATAGCGCAGAGGGCGTTGACAAAGCCTCGTCACTTGTCCTGAAGCTGTGCCGGAGTAGTGAGTCTAATGACGTCTTCTCATTCTAGTACTACGGATGTCTCAACTGTCTTTAGATCTCGGTCTGACATAGCATGATTTTTGTAAAATTTGGTGTTGGGGTTTTGGAAATCGCTGATACAAAATGCGGGGGAAAACGCAATATTAGCCAGCATTCCGCCGAAAAAGGACCTACAAAATGTGAATAGCCAATTCTAAACCAAAAAATCGTATACACACTTTAGTAGGACACTGCGGGTAATATGATCGTTGAATCAAGACTTTGGACACATTTCTTTCTGCATAATTACAGAATTTCCAATCCCAATTTCATAATTGACAAAAAAAAAGTATATGGACGGCGTACAGGCCTATTAGTCTCTAAACGACTTGTATTTCCTATCAGCGATTCAATATTTACAAGAATAATTATAATTATATGCGTATTACTTTAATCTCTTCCAGATTGAAGTAAAGATGTTCAAAAAGCTTGGCAGGTGAAAAAGTCTATTATTAGGCGCTCCTTTTAGTCCCTTCAAGTCTGCTCGTCGATGGTAAACTTACCAAGGGTGAGCTACATTCTCAAAAAGCATTCACTGAGAACATTGCAAATATAAGTAAAAGGACCACTTCTGATACCAGTTCTTCTCTGTTGCCGTCCATCTTGGGTTTTATCTTCGGCCACCATTCCAATGTTCTTCGAACCAGCATCTGACATAAAAAATACTAGAATCGTCAAAGAATATAAGGATCCCGCGTCATCTGGCCCTGATAATATTCTTGGTAAAATATGTTCATGCTTCCTTCCGTCATTTATCACTTAATACGATATTTCCACCTTTACTTTTATCATCGATAATTTTGACAGACTTTGCCCTAAGGTCGACAAAGGCTATATCAGAAAATGGGAAGGCAAAATTCTCCAAGACTTACTTACAGATGATACGAGTTTCCTAGACAAAAACGACTAGTAAATTAAAAGAATATTTGGAGGGTTTGAGTGTCCCGGGAGCAAGAACGGGTCTAAAAATCAAAGACCAAGTCGCTTAGACAAAGAGTAAATTACGGCAGAAGAGTTATTTTTTAGGTGGCGAGAAAGTCAACCAAGTGGATAGCTCCATTCACCTGAGTTAATAAAGGTGATGAATAGAGTACAGATGTAAGAGGTAGAAGTGAGAAGGTGCAGAGTGTTTTTTCACACCTAAAAAGAGTTTAGAAGAATTGGACGGTAAGTCTGCAGGCTAAGGCTAGAATATTAGAAGCCCAGTTAATGGCTGGGGCCGGCGGTCCCCTCCTTCGGATATTCCCCCTTGAAAACTTCCCCCACGCTCAAAATTAAGCAGCCACAAAAAAGTACAAAATAGATACCTTAAAATGTCGTTCAGATAACCTAAGGGATAACAAAATGACCTGATAAAAAAAGAGGTAGGCCAGGGGCTGGTTGGTCTCAAAACACTTTCGACTTAAAAAAGGACTAGAACCTCCAATTTCCGATCGAATGAGCATCCTCCTATGTCTCTCCAGCCACGAGGGGGATGTTGGGAATGAGGAGGGGGCAGTCCCCTCCTAAACGGAATAAAGACTGTTCCTTCTGGGATTTAATTCTTTATTTACGTAGCAAAGGCATAGAATAGAAATATACCAAGAAATCAAGAGGGATTATACATCAATTTCTACCTCCACCCCCTTCCCTAGAAGTAATTCTGTTTTACCTGAAGGTTCAATGAGTGTTACGATGTTCTGGCATCACAACATCTCCTTTGAGATATTATCCCCCTCCCTTACTACAAACAGTCAGAGAGCACTGTTGTTGAAGCTTCAAACTCTCATCTAGAAAAATTTATAATTTTGTATTTTTTGCCAAAATAAGATTAGGAATTTTTTTGTCTCCCCCAGGGATAATTGTATCGAGTCAAGAGTCCTAAGACTATGAAAAGGGGCTCATTCAAACAAAAAATTTAGAAGTTTTATGCCCTACTAATTCACCAAATGTATTGGAGGGCAACTATCCTCCTCAAAACGCCCCTTTTTTCCCCAAAGACATGCAGTTAAAATTTTGAGATAGGTATTCGGTTAAGCGTAACTGGAAGGGCCAATAAACATACGGGGATGACAAGAACCCATAGCCCCTATGGAAAGGGCTGTAACTTCTGCAATTTGTCAAATTTTTACGTAGTCTTTTTTATTGGGAAACATTCACCAATTTTTTTACGAGGGAGTATTTTGTGGTGGGAGGGATTTCCACGGGATGAATTTCCAGTGGGGAGGAATTTTTTTAGGAGGGATTTCTTTAAAATCATATACAGAATTATTCTTTTTTGTCTTTCTTTTTCTTTGGATGCACAGCTTAACATTTGGAGAGTGTTACGTTGGAATTGTCAGGGGTACATTTTCAGCAGGGAATGATGTACAAGTATGAGGCCTTATTTTTTAAGCCTCATTGAATCTTCAGATAAAATTTTCGAAATTATTTGAAATTAAAGTTATTGAAAATTGTTGTCTTATCCTTCTTGGTTCCAACGTATATTTTGGATCAATGCCTTAAATTTGGGTTGATTTCATTTTAATTTCTGGGTTGTCTTTTTTGTCTTTTTATTTCTATCTGGTTTGTTTCGTTCGCATTTTTGCTCAGAATATGTGACAAACTGATTGACTCCATACATTCTTTTTTTCCGAATTTTGTTGCTGAAATAGGCATGTTAAATTTCATTAAAAGGGCAGACATTTGGTCCTTTCGTTACCCACTAGGATATCTGATCATCATTTTGAGATACCTTGTCTGTAATTTCTCTGAGGCTGTTCAATTTTGCATCTGGGGGAATTATCACTTAACACCGCTAACGACAGTGCTTAAGTGTGGTTTTGAAACATGAGGGCTTCGAAGGGCGGATGAAGATATGTTAAATACTTTCCATGGAAGCTGTCTAAGAATAAGCTGGAGCTTATACTTTGTAAGAATACTTTCTAAGACTAGCATAAGCCAATCATTTGACTGATCATGCGTCAAAAAACGTTGATCCCAAAAACGTTGGACAAAAAACGTTGAGCCCACTTTCCAGAGGTATACTGATAGAAAGATTAAAATCATTAGGCGATTGTTTATGCAAAAAAATTATGCTTTTGGCTACTCATTTGGTGCCAAACGAAAAGCAGATCGTGCCCAAATGGATTGGAAAAAAGTCATGGAGAAGGGTTTACAGCGGGACTTTGTGCGAGAAGGTTAAGGGGAGAAGCTTTGAATAGGTCGTGGTGGAGGAGTGTACAAAGCTATGTTGGCTTTAGGTGGCTTGGTGCAGCGGTCAGTCTTTAGAAATGGTAGGATTAACAGCTAAAATAGTTACTGATTCAAACTAAGTAGCTTACTAATGTGCAGCAGCGATTTTAAACAACATTTTAATCTCAGAAGACTGTAGTAACTATATGCAATAGGGACTTTAAGAAATGTTTTATTTTAAGCTTTCGGATAGATGGTTACGTTCATATTGATACTATATATACTAATATATATTATATTATACTATATATTATATATACTATATACTAATTATATACTAATTATTCATTCTAAGTTTGAGTAAGATTTGTGACAACAGTTGGTTTCTTATAATATTTAAATATAAAATATTAAATATTAAATATACGCTTATGTTTCAGGCGTTTACAGAGAGCGAGTTGCCAGATGTAACTAAAAAAAAGGTTACTAATAATAATTATGCCGCCATAAAAAAGAAGGTCCTAAACCCAAGGAATAGAATTTTTCAGGATTCAAGAAAAATCAAGCTGGCACAAAGAGGTTTATATTTTCGATGCTAAATTTAAGAATACTAAATTTAACTGTGAACATTTATTTAAGCCTTTAAAAAAACATCAAATACTAATATTTATAAAAAAAAATGGATATACGGCCTTAATACCTTCGAATTCCTCGGCACTGCAGCTAAGTATCTAAAAGCCGCAATTCCCATCAAATGAGATAAGGCTCTTAATGTTTATTAAATTAAAAAAAACAAGTTTTTTAAATGAAAGTAAGGAGCAATATTAAAATTTAAAACGAACAGAAATTACTCCGTATCTGAAAGGGGCTTTTACTCCTCAACGCCTCGCTCTTTACGCTAAAGTTTGACTCTTTCTCTTAACTCTATTTTTAAAACAGTAAGAAACTTTAGCGTAAAGAGTGGGGCGTTGAGGAGGAAAAGCCCCTTTCATATACAGAGTAATTTCTGTTCGTTTTAAGTTTTAATATTGCTCCTTACTTTCATTTAAAAAAATAGGTTTTTTTCTATTTAGTTTTTGGACGTTTTTGAATTAATTCATGTTTTGATCTTGGCTCTCCGCATATAAATAATTAAAACGAAATTTGCATATTGATTAATTGCAATTAATCGGAAGAATTTGAAAAAAAGGAGCGAAGGAGGAGGCCTAGTTGCCCTCCAATTTTTGGATTACTTAAAAAACAACTAGAACTTTTATTTTTTTACAAACGTTTTCATTGGTAAAAAATAAACGTATGTACAGTCCATAATATCCATTATTATATGTAAACAGTGGTCAAAGTTTGTAACTTACAGCATTAACTTGCTCAAAATTTTGATCGGGTGACTTTGGGGAAAAAAGTGCGTGGGAGGGGGACTAAGTACCCTCCAATTTTCCAGTTCACTTAAAAAGGGCACTAGAACTTTTAATTTCAGTTAGAATGAGCCATTTCCCAACAGTCTAGGACCACTGGGTCGATACGATCAACCCCGAGGAAAAAAAAACAAATAAACATGCATCCGTGATCTGTCTTCAGGCAAAAAATAGAAAATTCCATATTTCTGTAGATAGGAGCTTGAAACTTATACAGTAGGGTTGTCTAATCCGCTGAATCTGATAGTGTGAATTTCGTTAAGATTCTGTGACTTTTAAAGGGTGTTTTCCCCTATTTTCTAAAATACGACGAATTTGTTCAGGATCGTAACTTCTGATGGGTAAGACTAAACTTGATGAAACTTATATATTTAAAATCACCAGTAAAAAGCGAATTTTTGGTGTAAGTGTTAGTATCGAAACTCTGTTTTTAGAGTTTCGGTTACTATTTGAGCCGGGTCGCTCCTTACTAGAGTTCGTTAACACGAACTCTTCGATAGAGGTAATCCAGTTCATAGTTTGTGACAACATTTTTACTAGATGACTAAATCCATACCAAAACAAATGGCGTAATTTTGTCGAAATCATATGGAAGGGGGGAGTCAAAATTGGAGCCATTTTTCTTAAATCAAGTGAAAATGACAAAGAAAACTGAAAAACGAGCCATATATTAATAAAAAAAGGTAAATATGTACTAAAGAAAACTGACCTGTTTCAGTGGATGCTTGAATTATGTAGGTCTATTTTAGTTTTGACAACATTTTGGAGAAAGACAATTTCAGCAGGTAAGGGAGGGGGAGCTGGGATCTGGGGAAAAAAAGATGGCTAGGTTAGGCAGTTTCCCCCTGTGCCCCATAGTAAATTACACCCTTGACCCCAGCCTCTTGCCATTCAGTGGTCGGAGAGGTGTAGGCATGTGGTTCCGGAACTACGCAAAGTTGTATATTAAAAGAAGGATTACTTATTATTATACTTACTTATTCAAATTATTTACTTGACAATTCCACTGTAATATTCTCTCCATACGTACGATTGTGTATCCAAAGAGGAAGAAAGACAAATGAAAACAGTTCTGTAGGAGAATTCAGGTAATTCTTCTCAAAATTTTTGAAATGAAAACAAACTTAGTTTATAATACCATTTGTCGTACCTACACAAGAAATGACCTTTTTTGAAATTTCGATTCATTCCTAAGTAATGAGTGGCTTTTCTATATAGGGAGAGTTTGAATTGCTCCCTAAGCCTAAAGGCACATTCCTGTTGAGCAAGCAAACTTTTCCGCGAGCATCTCGATATGCAAACCTGTCTGCTTAGTTAACTTTTTTGTCTCGCCTTGAGCAGCTTTCGTAAGTGCTCAATCTAAATATTTTTTGTAAATAGAAGATCTATCTCTTCTTATGTTTTTTACAAAAAGAAACAACACCAAGTTTTGATTTTTGTTTCCACTTTAAACTTATTTTTAAACTTATATTTATACTTTTATTATATTATATATATTTTTATTATTTATTATTTTTATTATTTTTTATTTTATTATATTTTATTTTATTTTTTTTATATTTATTATTTTATTATTTTTGTTATTTATTATTTTTATTATCTTATATTATATTATATTTTTAAACTTATTTTTCCTTCAATTCTTGCGCAGCTTCTTTGTTCAGCTCCTTAATAAGGGTTGAAATGTCTTATCTCTCCTAAATTGGAGGTAATTAGTAATTATAAAAAGAATGAGTTTTGAACTGAAACTAAGGAGCAACATTAAAACTTAAAACGAACAGAAATGATTCAGTATAAATAAAAAAGATCATGGCAGTGTTGTTTCTAAATTAAATTTTAATTAAATTAAATTAAATTTTAATTAAAAGCAAGCAAAGATTAATTTTATAAAACAGAATTTTTCCAAAGGAAGTAAAGAGCGAAGTTGAAACTTAAAACGAAATAAAATATTACTTCCCAGCCTATCTAACATCTATCAATAAAACTAGTGCAAACAGATCAGCTGGTGATACTTCCCAATGTTTGTAAGATTAAAGAAAACTGGCACTTTCCTGGAAAACACGAAACAATACAGGGATTTTTGATACACTAAATGTAAACTATTTAAGAGCACTTTTAACAGTATAAAAGTAAAGCATTTTTAGATTGTTGCTTTTTTTCGTTTAATCTGGCATCACTTCGGTTTTTTTATTTGGATTGACTGTCGTTTTGGATCCAAAAAGACATTTCATGATTTTTTTGCAGACAAGTTCGAAGTGAAGGAATCTTATTAGTATTAAAACTACAGATTCACTTTAGAATTTGTATTAAAACTTGATATCCTTCGTTTTATAGAGAGCGAAAACTGGATTTCTAGAATTCATATTACGGTTACTATGTTCTTCATTTCGAATAATACTAGGTGAAACCAAGATATTACGTGATAAATCAATCCAATATTTTGTATTCTGTTAAATGAATCTAAACGTACAATTTTTATGCCTAACTTTAAATCGCGCTATAGATTAGTTTGTTGTTGTGAAGCTGCGTATTTGATTTTGACTCCTAAGTCAATATTCTTGTTTTCTATGTTGGGCTTTTGCGTTTTTAGTAAACCGCTAGTTTTCTGCAGTCCTAGGAACATAAGGAAATATCACCAATTTATTTATTTGCACTAGTTTTATTGATATATGTTAGATAGGCTGGAAAGTAATAATTTATGTTCGTTTTAAGTTTCAACTTTGCTCTTCAGTTCCCTAGGAAAAACTTTGCTTTTTTTAAATTAAAATACCTTAGTGACTACTATTGACCTCGCACAAAATCTTTTAACGGAAATTTCTCAGGGGTCTTTGAGCAAGCTTGTGTTGGAAAACCCCTTTCACCACTTCTAGTTTCCAATATATAAATAAAGAATCTATACTTTTGAACCTTGACGAACATTTGGTCCTTTTCTTCTTTCTTATCCCAAAATATAGAAAAAAAATTTGAATACAATGATTTTAACACTTTTATAACAATATTGATTTTTCTTTGGTCTAGTGTCTAGAGTACAGGGGAAAAAAGGAAAAAGTGTTTTTTTTTAAACAGACACATCTTGGATTGCACATCTTAGAGCACACCCAGATTGGCGATATTTTGAAATATCGCCAATTGACAATATGGCGGTATCAAAAATATTTAGTATACTTTTAAAGTCAACTAAACAAACAATATATTGTATAGAACAGATACAAGATAAAATTACATCATTAAAAATCCAAACGGCCTGGAGTACCTGATGATTTTTTTTTTCTTTAAAACATGGCTGCCATTTTATTAAACTATTGCCATGCAAGGGCATGTCCTTTTGTCTGATACTGCTGCATTTCTCTGAAAAAAGACTTGCCAAAAGCTTATCTGTCAATTTTGAAAAATGTGGGATGATCAAGACCCTAGGAACATCGGAACAATTCTTCCGATCCATCAGATGGGACCAATTACACCTACTAAGTCCCTCGAAGTCAAATTCAAAGAATTCATTTCTGGAGGAAGAGGAGAAGCGGATTCACGAAAAACAGTGAAAAATAACCCGGAGACCACGACCCATGCCTTTTGAGTGCCTTGCCCTTGGTTCAATAAAACCCGTACTATCAAAAGCCTGTATGCCACCAGCAGACCCACAGACTACCAGCTCTTTTCGACAAAAGGAGACATATGATTTACACCTACCCCAATCTGACATTAACGACATGTGGTCGTCTGACCAATCGTCTCGTACCAGATGTCATTCAGCAGAACTGATCCAACATCATCACAACATCAGGAAAAGAACTAATTTCTTCCCATGTCTTTAAGTTGGTAGAATGGTCTAAGCGAGGAAACGGGGGTCTCATGCACTTTTAATGCCTTCAACCCCAGTGTCGACTGGCAGGTCTACCTTATCACGGCCCATTAAATCGTATACATTTGAGGACCGTCATCACTGACTAGTACTCACTGGATTCGTCTATATTTCTACGAATTGCGATTTAAGGTGATCAATTAATTTAAAAATTAGCAATAACATATTTTATTCATAATTGAAGCTTATTCACGTAACATTACAGTCAGAATAGTAGATTAATCAGTAAAATCTGGAACCTTGTACATTTCATAGGCAAACTTCTCTGTATGACTAGGATCATACTGCAAGGCTATATAATCTATTTCCAGCCTAAATGGGCCAGATACCTTATCAGCACAGACAATAGCTAAACTACTAATCCTGTCAAGGGGGACCGGCCCTTGATGGTCCTGAATTCTTCCTTTTGCTGTGAGCAGAAATTTTGAAAAGGGAATTTTGGCTATTTGCCAATAAGGACCACCCCTTGTAAACAACAAATAGTTCCACTGATCATGCCATGTTACATCAAAGTAACCAACACTGGCAAGATTAACACGGTAAGTTCTGCCGTCACCACGAACTCTCATTATTAAGTGAGTATATAGACTCCAATCATAGTAATCTTCCCGTTGAAAAGACTTTCGTGGCTCCGCGGACTGCATACTACAATACCCAGCTCTTGATGTTTTCCCATCTTTCGGGACGGTGGTATCCAAATTTCCAGTGAAAGCAGCATACCCCAAATTACTTCTTTCTAAAGATGCAGAGCTGAAACCAAGACCCCAATCTGTGTCAGTACTGACTTTCCAAGATGGTAAACAATCATCTTCTTCAAACAACCATAAAGGCTCAACATGTCCAGGGTTGATAAATTCAAACGGATCATGTGTTATTCTTTCTTTAACTTCTTCCTTCCAAGCTTTAACTTCGTGCTTTAGCTGCTTAAGACCGTCTCTGACATTTTTGATAATATTCTCATCCTTTTTTTTACGATAGCCGCTTTTTCTGTCATTTTGGTGAACAAAATACGATCTTGTGGATGCTACTGGAATGCCTTCAGGAAAATGACGCAGAAGACTAGGGAGTCTATTTTTTATCATTCCCTGTAAAAAGTAAATATACGTATATATTAAACAACAATCATAAAATAAAAAATTACAAGCGTTCATCGAAACAAATGGCAGAAAATTTGAAAATAAGAAAACATTGAGGCTCGTGTTTTTCAAATTTTTTAGGGGGATAGGAGGGTTTTCGAACATGGTCATAGAAGAATCATCCTTTGTGTAGGTAATACAATAATCCTCCCTTGCATTTTAAAGTGCCTAAGAAGACAAATATGAAACAGGTCTGGGTCAAACAAAGTCACCAAACGCAAGATGGTATTTGTGATTTTGTAGACACTAGCGCCAGGTCCAAGTTTTCAATATTTGGTTACGCTTAAAGGGTAGCGAACATCTCAGCTGAAATTTCAGGTTTTCTAACGTTAGCAGCAGTGCTATCACTTACTTGAAGTACTTTTACTTGGAGTACTATTTAAGTAAAATTTTCCATTGCTTGTACTTGTGCTTAAGTAAAAACTCTAGGGTGTACTTATTACTTGATACTTAAGTAAGATTACGAAATACTTATAACTTAAGAAACTGATAATGTACTTGTGTTTCAAATACTTTACCTTTGACACAAAATTTTTTTGTCCGTGTGTTTCGGCAATACACAAGAAAACATTGCCTTTGGATTTAGAGTAGATTCAGATATAGCTCCATGTCCTATTTTTGGATGTGAAATAAGATGTTTGTCAATGACGAAAAAAACATTACAGTATGATTATCACTTGGCTTAATTTTGTTTAAAAGTTATATAATAAAAAATTGAAATTATTTCACAGTTCACTGGTCGTTAGTGAGCTAACATTCCTTGTATTGTGCTTAATGTGCTTAAAATACTGTAGTCCATTTGGGCTTATGTTTCTGACATTAGTGTTTAAGTTTTGTCATCTTGTCAACTTAACCAGATTTCTACCATTTCATCATCTTCAGGACCATATTATTGGTAAAACGACTGAAGCTATGAATCTTTACCGATCTAAATGTTGTCTGCAATAAACAAGTCTGGGTAATTCTAGCTGGATCCAATGCAGTGGCATTTTTTCAAATTCATTCCGGCAAATTCAGGTATTCAGACGAATCTGACTTCAGATTTGTCACTCCTTTCATATGTTATAAGCCCTACTAAATTAAAGGAAAACTCGCCTTTACGGAAAAAAAAAGGAAAAAACTTTTTTTACGGAAAAAAGAAGTTTTAAAGGAAAACTTCTATTTGAGATAGGATTTGTGATACCAGAAATTGATATAAGTCCTGATCTTAGGCACCTTTGGTCTAGCTTTCATTCGGATCCGTTGCTCCATCCGCAGGTTATACTAAATTAAACAGAAAACTTATATTTTTTTCAGCAGTTAAAACCCACTCCACCTTGTTATATTTGAGCTAGGGTCTTCATACTAAAACTTGTTATGCGTCATGGTCTTAGGCCTCTTCATTTCAATTTTCATTCGGATACATTACTCCAGTCGCAAGTTACTCCGAATTAAACGAAAAACTTTTCTTTAGCAGGTAAAGCCCCCTCCCTCTTGTTCTATTTGAGCTAGGGTCTTCGAGTTTCAACTTTATGTGTCTCATGGTCCTTAGCACCTATGGTTCAATTTTCATCCAAATCCGGCCGGCGGTTCTCCCACTATACTCGATTGTACAGACGGACAGACAGACAGACAGACGGACGGACAGATTTTGCGACGTCTTAGGTAGCCACGTTGGCTCATTGGATCCCAAAAATGGAAAGAATAGCATATCATCATCACCTGTTTGGATGGTGGAAAAAATCCATCAAGATAGGTTTTTGAGATCCGTCTGTCCGTCCGCCCGTCTGTGCAATCGAGTATAGCGGGAGAATCGCCGGTCGGATTTGGATTAAAATTGAACTTTTCGGATGAAAATTGAACTTAATTAGGGCGATGGGAAGGGGGCTTTAAGTGTTAAAAAATTTTAGTTTTTCATTTTATTCAGTGTAATCGAATGGAGAGATCAATTTCCATGAAAATTGAAAAAGATGCTAAGAGTATGATACGCATTGAGTTCTGGGATGGCGACCCTAGCTTGATTAGGGGGAGGGGGCTTTAAGTACTAAAAAAGTTGAGTTTTTGTTTAACTCTGTTTGACTTGCGAATGAAGCAATGGATCTCAACGAAATTAAGCCAAAGATGCCAAAAACCATAAGACACATGATGTTAGGAGCCGAAGACCCTACCTTAATTAGGGCGAGGGAAGGGGGCTTTAAGTGCTAAAAATAGTCGAGTTTTTCATTTAATTCAGGGTAACTTGCAAGTGGAGTGATGGATTTCAATGAAAATTGAACCAAAGATGCCTAAGACCATGACAGGCATGCAGTTTTGAGATGAAAACCCTAGCTCAAATAGAACGAGGGAGAGTGGATTTAAGTGCTGAAGAAAGTCGAACCTTTGGTTAAATAAAGTATAACTTGCGAATGGAGCGACGGATCAGAATGGAAGCTCGGCCAAAGATGCCTAGGATCAGGGCTCATATCGAGCTTTTATATCACCAATCCTATCTGAAATAGGGCGAGAAGAAGGGAGTCTCAAGTTTTAAGAAATTTATGTTTTCCTTCAATTTAGTAGTTCCACCCACGGCTTGCCCAAAGCCTGTAAATTACCCTTTTCCAAAATGAGCCATACTAAAGCCAACCTTCAACCAAATATTCCATCCCCAGAGAAAAATTACTTCTTTTATTCCTTTTTTCCCGGGAGATTTCCGACTTAGTCTCATGGTTTTTGCCACTTCATGGTGTGAAAACTGCTGCTAGAAATAGATAATTTGCAACTTCTGCAAACTTCTACAGCTTGACCAACCGTATGAATTGCCTCTGAATCAGTGGGCTTGCTTCAGGCCCGTGATTTTATAATATATGTTAGTAGGGAGTTTTACCGACCATCTGAATTGACTACGCAGCATGCAGCTTGCTTGAGTGAAAACCAGCCAATGGATGTAGATGCCATACATTTTCATAGCACCTCTGAAATTTAACTTGAAAACTGGAGGCAGTTTCCTTGTAAAGGCGTCGAGGGCAAGATATGTCATCGAAGTATGAATCAAGACTTCATTTTCATACTCTTCTTTTCTTTCAGCACGCTGAGAGCCAGCGACCTTCAACTCGCTGCCGAAAGTGTGGATTTTTGCAGCTCCTCTTTACTGAGCTTTGATTTCTCTTATTAGAAAATTCTGCAACTGACTCACTTGGCTCCTTACTTTTAAAATTGAGTTTTTTTGTTGCTAAGGTTTTTACTTATTTATAGGAGTGTTTTCACTGCACTTAATTGTTTTGATAGTCTTTCCCTTTTAAGCCGTTGCGTTGAAAATTGGTTCAGTTTATTTTTTGGACTTGGTGTGTACCAGCCAAACGGGGGAAACAGATAAAATGGAAATTCCAGTTCTTGATTAAGATTTCCGGGAGAGGAATAACGGGGAGCATTTTATAGGCAAGGGAAAGGGCTAAGAAGCCTTCAGAATGGCTTTAACAAAAAGGTAGCATGGGCTTGATATCGTAGATATATATATATATATATATATATATATATATATATATATATATATATATATATATATATATATATATATATATATAAGCTGTGTAAAAATACATATAATAAGTACTTGAAGTAGTACTTGATACTTAAGCAAGAATTTGGAAAGTACTTGTTGCAACACTGCTCATGTAAAAGGCATTAAACAAACATTTCTGAGCACATGCAGAAACAGCTATTACAAAAACTATTGCTCATGAAAGATTCTGATTACATTTTAAATTAGAGAAAAATGTTGTATTAGAAATTCAATTAGACCTCAGACCTGTCTGTGCCTCCAAAACACCACAGATCATAGGCAGTGCAATAGCGCTGCCTAAGTAAATAACAATGTGGGCACAATGTATCATTTTTTTCAGACCAGGCCATTTCGTATCCAAGGAGCTGTCGTAGAAACCTCGAAAGGGGCTCATTAGATTGAAAATAAAACTTCGAGTGACCTTTTAAAAGTCAAAAGTAATTGGAGGGCAACCAGCTTCCTCCATCATTTCTCCGAACACATCATATCAAAATTATTAGGTAGCGACTGTATTCAGCATAGTTGAAAGGTCTAATAATGACGTCTTTGGGGGTGTCAACCACCCCAGGTCTTCAGGGCAAGGATTATAAGTTATGCTAGCTGTCCATTGTTAACATAAAAGATTTTATGGACGGGTGGTTGTACAAACTTCGGAGAGGTCTCGTTTGATTGCAAATCAGAAATTCTAGTGCCCTTTCTGAGATTCTAAAATGATCAGAGGGAAACTAGCCTACCTCCTAATCCTATTTTCCCCAAATGAAACCAATCGAAACTTTGAGACATCCATTTTGTTTCAAATAGTCCAAAGAGCATATAAAAATGCCTCCAGAGTTGACAAAAGCCCCTAGAGTCATGAGGCAAGGGTTGTAAATTAAGCCCGGGGGACATTTATGGTTTTATAGGAGGGGAAGGTTTTCATGGAAACTTTAAAGTTGGCTAATTTGATCTGAAATTGATGATCATGTTTTCTTATTTTAGAGTCAAATTTGATCAGACGGCAACTACCTCTCGCAACACGCCCTCTTTTCCCCAAATGCGTCCAATCACAATTTCGAGATAGCCACTTTATTCCATATGGTGGATATGATAGCCATTTTAATTTTATGGGTTGTATAAAATTTGAAGGAGTCTCATTTGCATGAAAATAAAAGTTACAATTTCCATTTTAAGAGTCAAACATGAGGGCAACAAGCACCTACCCCTCCCCCGCCATGTCCCCCTTTCCAAAAATATATCTCATTGAAATTTTGGGATAGCCATTTTGTTAAAAATAGTCCTAAGGTCATATAACACTACCTCCAGGGTTGACACAATCTTCCAGAGCCCAGTAACAAGGTTTATAAGTTATGCCCCAAGGGCATATAAGGTTTTCATCCAAATTTAAAATTCTTGTGCTCTTTTTATGAGTCAAAAATGACTGGAGGGCAACAAGACACACAATACGACCATCGTTTCGCCAAAACGATCTAATCAAAATTTTGAGGTAGCCATTTTGTTCAGCATAGTTGAAAGGCCCAGTAATTATGTCTTTAGAGATTTCTACCCCCTCCCCACACACACACACACAAACAGACACACTCCCCTTGGGAAGAGGCCTGAAAGTTAGGCAATTCATCCACTGTTTACACACAGTATGCTACTGAGAAAAGTGGATATGCTTGACTTTTACTTCACAAAAAGACGAAGAGAATTCGGGTGAGCCTTTCGGATAATGCTGAGGGGAGTGTTGAACTAAATCAAAACACGATATGTGCAAATGGCTTATCAAAAGGGGGTAACTCAAGAATGACTGAGCTTATTAGCTTGGAACTTTTAGGAGATGATAAGGGAAATGATCAATTGACCAAAACGGTACTATTTGCACGCTACTACTTCTACAACTACAATTGCTACCACCACTAGTACTAATACTACCACTAAAACTACTGCTTTTGTAGCAAGTACTGCCAAATCCGATGATATTGGAAAAACATCTGAGGAAATGTTGAGACGAACGAAACTAAATCAAATATTGAGGGGAAAGAACTAAATCATAGAATAGTATATACATACAGATTATATGAATGGCATTCCAGCAATATTTTTTGAACAGCTTACCATGCCAAGACCAAAGTCCCAGACATCATGAAGGGGATGTTCAACTGCTCCAAAGGCAATATATGCGTGCTACTACTGCTATTATTACTGCTGCAACTACTATTACTAGTACTACTAATATGAGATTAATACTGCTACTGCTTTTCCTACTGCTACCACTACTGCTATTACCTTAAATCGAACTTGCTAGCGATATGGACGAATCTAGTGTGTGCCAGTCAGTGATGAGAGGGCTACAGAACACCTGCTGCATCCCATTGTGTGAGCCATGGTTTAGTCACCAAAGCCAGGGTTTAGTCAACCAAGTTCTGAAAGTTTTGGGGCATAATAAGTGAGATGTTCACCCGACTAAAAGGCAACATTTACCTGCTACAGCTGCTATTAATACTGCTGCTACTATTGTCACTGCTACTACTAATAACACAACCCTTTTACTGCTACAACTGCTCATACTGCTAACACTACTGCTATGATACTAGAACTATTATGGCTAAGCGTATGAAAGTGAAAATCTGACAGAAAATTGAGAGAATATTTGAACTAAACCAAAACACAATATGCGCAGGCAGATTGTCAAAAGGCTGTGGCTCCAAAATATTTTTGGGTATTAAGTTGGAACTGTTAGAGAGTGCTTAAGCAGGAAGATCACAAGACCAAAAAGTAATATGTGCATGCTACTACTAATACTACTTTCACTGCTACTATTACTACTACTACTACTACTGCAACTTAACAAATCAAACTAATACTTTAATTGCAACTACTTGTAAGGCTAAGAGAACTAAGATGAAAAAGACATAAAAAAAAGGGTTAAAAGGGTGCATCGGCAATATGTTTGGAACAGCTTACCGAATCAAGGTGATACTTCAGGGGTATCATAAGTGGAATGTTCAACTGATCAAAAGGCGATATGAACATGCTACTGCTGCTACAACTGCTACTACTGCTACTAATACAACTGCTACTTTTACAGCAACTACTTGTAAGGTTTAAGGTATTAAGATGATAATTTCAAGAAGTGTATGAATATGCGGGTTATCGAAGGGTATATTGGTAATGTCATTGCATTGTATAATTGTATTAAGTTGAAACTTCAAGCATTTCATGAAGAGGATGTTCAACTGATCAAAACTTTTAACACTATGTTTTAATATAGTGTTAGAATTTTAACACTTCTGATAATATTTTAACACTACTGGTAATTTTAACACTAGGCAACATTTTAACACTACTGGTACAAGTGCTATACTGATGTTTATTCCTTAAAGTCTTAATAGTTTTTGACTTATTAAAGTTAAGAAAGTACAAACATTTAATATGTATTTTTTTTCACTAAAGTGCAAATTATGTTCTGGTCTTCAGAAGGCACGGGGATTGTCAGTCCTACTCATGTTAGTTCCAGCTTCTTTTGAATTTGCCCTGATTATTTATTAGAATTTCTATTCGTTTTGAATTTCATTTGTTTATTGATTGTGATTTGTGGTAGTTTTACGCTTGGAAGATTATTTGACTTTATTGCTGCTCATTTTTGGCTTACTGGAGCCTTTTAGTTTTCTTTGAAAAACTTATTTCGAGGAATTTTTTTTTAAAGTAACATTGAGAAGTAGCCCCCGATCTTCCCATTGGGTTCCTAGTGCCTGTATGTTCTACCGAGGAGGTTAGATTGACGTGTGCAGGTTACATACATCTGTCTGGTACTTTCATCGCAAGGCATTCCTGGGTCTGCCTCTGTGGCTTAAACCCCTTGATTGCCAATGGAGCGCACTATTCGGTAGCCCGAAATTGCACATACGTAATACACAGACAAGGTTTTTTCATTAGCGATCTTTTATGACATTAAATAAAAGAGAGAAGTTGTTTCAACTGAAATTATGGAGCAAAATTAAAACTTAAAACGAACAGGAATTATTAGGAATATGAGGGGAGTTGCCCCCTCCTCAATACCTGACTTATCACGCTAAAGTTTTTTGGCACTTTCAAAACAGTTACTTATTGTTCTAATTAAACGATCCTTGTGTTTCAGGAGTAGTTTTAAAAGATTTGGAAGAAAATTTTAACTTTAGCGTAAAGAATGAGGTGTTGAGGAGGGAGCAACCCCCCTCATATTCATAATAATTTCTGTTTGCTTTAAATTTTAATGTTGGTCTTTGCTTTCAGTTGAAAAAAACTTGTCTTTTTTATTCAATTTCTGTTTTTTAAATAGCGCCAGGATATCTGTTTTTCAATTTCTGTTTTTTAAATAGCGCCAGGATATCTGGCTCCGCCTCCATGGAAGAAATCCCCACCCCACAGAAATATCCTGTGGAAAATTCAATCCTGAAAAAAATTTACCCGGGACATTTATCCTTAACATCTCACATCTTATGAGATCTTCTAGGACCACTGGTTCGATACTATCATCCCGTTTCGATCCCATTTTAAAGTAACATTGAGAAGGAGCCCCCGATCTTCCCATTGAGTTCCTAGTGCCTGTATGTTCTACCGAGGAGGTTAGATTGACGTGTGCAGGTTACATACATCTGTCTGGTACTTTCATCGCAAGGCATTTCTGGGTCTGCCTCTGTGGCTTAAACCCCTTGATTGCCAATGGAGCGCAATATTCGGTAGCCCGAAATTGCACATACGTAATACACAGACAAGGTTTTTTCATTAGCGATCTTTTATGACATTAAATAAAAGAGACAAGTTGTTTCTGAAATTATGGAGCAAAATTAAAACTTAAAACGAACAGGAATTATTACGAATATGAGGGGAGTTGCCCCCTCCTCAATACCTGACTTATCACGCTAAAGTTTTTTGGCACTTTCAAAACAGTTACTTATTGTTCTAATTAAACGATCCTTGTGTTTCAGGAGTAGTTTTAAAAGATTTGGAAGAAAATTTTAACTTTAGCGTAAAGAATGAGGTGTTGAGGAGGGAGCAACCCCCCTCATATTCATAATAATTTCTGTTTGCTTTAAATTTTAATGTTGGTCTTTGCTTTCAGTTGAAAAAAACTTGTCTTTTTTATTCAATTTCTGTTTTTTAAATAGCGCCAGGATATCTGTTTTTCAATTTCTGTTTTTTAAATAGCGCCAGGATATCTGGCTCCGCCTCCATGGAAGAAATCCCCACCCCACAGAAATATCCTGTGGAAAATTCAATCCTGACAAAAATTTACCCGGGACATTTATGGCTCCGCCTCCATGGAAGAAATCCCCACCCCACAGAAATATCCTGTGGAAAATTCAATCCTGACAAAAATTTACCGGGGACATTTATCCTTAACATCTCCATGAGTTAAATTGGATCGGTAAAGAGAAAGCAAGACATAAAGAAATTTCGTGTAGGAATTCTGACAAATTCACTCAGTGTAAAATTTCCCCAGAAAAGATCACCCCTCCCCCTGGAAACTTCACTCTCCATGGAAAATTCTCCCCGTACAAAATTCCCCCAGCAGATAACTCGTCCTCCTCTCCCTACTCGAAAAATGTATGCATACTTCCCAATAACAAATGATACACGTAAACAATGGGCAAATTTTATAACTTAAAAGCCTTTCCCCATGGGGCTGTAGGGGGTTATGTTATTTCCAGACATAGTTATTGGGCCTTTCAACTGCGATGAACAAAACAGCTATCTCAAAATTTTGAGTGGACGATATTGGAGAAAAAATTGGCGCGGGCCTAGTTGCCCTCCATTTTTTGTGACTGAAAAAGGGCACTGGAACTTTTAATCTCCATTAGAATGAGCCCTCTCTCAGCGTTCTCGGCCCACTGGGTCGATACGATTACCCCAGGGGAAAAACAATAAGAAATAAACCCGCATACATAGTCTTTCTTCTGTCAAAAATTACAAAATTCCACATTTTTGCAGATAGGATTTTGATACCTCAACAGTAGGGTTCTTTGATATGCTGAACCTGATGGTTTGATTTTCACTAAAACTCAATTTCTTCTAGGGGGTCTTCCCCCTTTTTTCGATAATCAGAGAAATTTTCTCAGGCTTGTAGCTTTTGATCGCTAAGATGATATTGAAAGTTGCATATTTGAAATCAGTATACTAGGCCAATTCTTTTGATATATCTATTGGTATCAAAATTCTGTTTTTAGACTCTCGGTTACTATTGAGCCGGGTCGCTATTTACTTACAGTTCGTTACCACGCACTGTTTGATCTATCAAAAGAGGCTAGCACATCTTATGGCAGATGAATTGGTCAACTCCTGCCAATGGATGTTGAGGATTTTTCTGAGACGTCAGTTTTGGAAAGCGAGCTTTCTTTTCTTTTTTTTCCTGGTGCAGGTGCCAGGTCTCGACAGCGTGAAGTGGAACTGTTATAACATTTTGCTGTTGAAAAGTTGTAGTTTTGGTTGTAGAGAAGGTTTGGGACTGTCAAACCTTCCACGTTCTACTAGAGGTTCTATTAGTTTGACCAAATCTTGCGAACAATCCTTTTGTGGTCAATCCACAATTGACTATAGGTTTGGTCAATTGACAGGTTTGGGACTGTCAAACTTTCCACGTTCTACTAGGTTCTATTAGTTTGACCAAACCTTGTGAACAATCCTTTTGTGGTCAATCCACAATTAATCACAGGTTTGGTCAATGGACAGGCTAGGGACCGTCAAACTTTCCATGTTCTACTGGAGGTTCTATTAGTTTGACCAAATCTTGTGAACAATCCTTTTGTGGTCAAGCCAGTGTATTCAGTTGATAATTTTTTAAAATGAAGTAATTTAA
This sequence comes from Artemia franciscana, assembly GCF_032884065.1. Taxonomy (NCBI): domain Eukaryota; kingdom Metazoa; phylum Arthropoda; class Branchiopoda; order Anostraca; family Artemiidae; genus Artemia; species Artemia franciscana. Next base: position 48,453,106 of record NC_088866.1, on the reverse strand, counting down.
AAAATAATAAGAATTGAACTAAAAAAAAAATCAAAGAAAGTAAAGATTGTGTTGAACCAAAGACAAGCAGAAATAAATTCATATAATAATTCAGATCCAAAACTAACAAAAATTAATATGAAGAAATACATGAGACCAAAAGCGAACAGAAATTACAATATATAATCGTATCGGAGAGGGAGGGAGCAAAACAGTTGACACAACTCTCACATATCAAGACTAATCTTGATATATGAGAGTTGTATGCTTGCTGACAATTTAGTCCTCCCTCCTCCTCCCCCCCCCTGATGCATAAACATACAGCATGCCTTAATTTATACCCGTCATATTTTAAAATAGCGCCACTCTTCTTCACCGCTTGAGCAGCCTTCCTTGATATTAAATTTTTAGCATTTGCCGTTTGCTATTGTAAATATAATATGGGCTTTTGAAAATGACCAAGCTTTCATCCAAAAATGTATGGAATTTTACATTCCATAGAAATAACACATCACAAATGACGGCCTATTTGTTTTTGTTATTTTTCCACCAGGGATGATCGTATCGAACCGGTGGTCCTAGAAGATCTCACAAGATGTGAGATGTTAAGGATAAATGTCCCGGGTAAATTTTTGTCAGGATTGAATTTTCCACAGGATATTTCTGTGGGGTGGGGATTTCTTCCATGGAGGCGGAGCCAGATATCCTGGCGCTATTTAAAAAACAGAAATTGAATAAAAAAGACAAGTTTTTTTCAACTGAAAGCAAAGACCAACATTAAAATTTAAAGCAAACAGAAATTATTATGAATATGAGGGGGGTTGCTCCCTCCTCAACACCTCATTCTTTACGCTAAAGTTAGAATTTTCTTCCAATTCTTTTAAAACTACTCCTGAAACACAAGGATCGTTTAATTAGAACTATAAGTAACTGTTTTGAAAGTGCCAAAAAACTTTAGCGTGATAAGTCAGGTATTGAGGAGGGGGCAACTCCCCTCATATTCGTAATAATTCCTGTTCGTTTTAAGTTTTAATTTTGCTCCATAATTTCAGTTGAAACAACTTCTCTCTTTTATTTAATGTCATAAAAGATCGCTAATGAAAAACCTTGTCTGTATATTACGTATTTGCAATTTCGGGCTACCGAATATTGCGCTCCATTGGCAATCAAGGGGTTTAAGCCACAGAGGCAGACCCAGGAATGCCTTGCGATGAAAGTACCAGACAGATGTATGTAACCTGCACACGTCAATCTAACCTCCTCGGTAGAACATACAGTCACTAGGAACCCAATGGGAAGATCGGGGGCTACTTCTCAATGTTACTTTAAAAAAAATTTCCCTCGAAATAAGTTTTTCAAAGAAAACTAAAAGGCTCCAGTAAACCAAAAATGAGCAGCAATAAAGTCAAATAATCTTCCAAGCGTAAAACTACCACAAGTCATAATCAATAAACAAATGAAATTCAAAACGAACAGAAATTCTAATAAATAATCAGGGCAAATTCAAAAGAAGCTGGAATTAACATGAGTAGGGCTGACAATCCCCGTGCCTTCTGAAGACCATATAATTTGCACTTTACTGAAAACAAAATACATATTAAATGTTTTTACTTTCTTAACTTTAATAAGTCAAAAACTATTAAGACTTTAAGGAATAAACATCAGTATTTGTATATTAAGATGGCAACCCATGGGCATTTGTTTTTCGTTTTTTTTCCAATTAAGTGCAAAGTAGCCTTGGTAGTTTAGTAGGTTGAGTAGGAACAGTAGTAGTACCCGTGGTAACAGGAGTAGCAGTAAGGGTATTAGGCTAGCAAAAGTAGAATTTATAGTATTAGCCCTTGCTTTAGTAGTAATAGTAATAATAGTAGCAGCAGTAGTAGTATGAGTAGAAGCAGCAGCATTAAGATGCAAATAATGTTGTTTCGTTAGTTCAACATCCCCCACAACAAGCCCTGTAAGTTTCAACTTCAAACACAATACTGTTCCTAAGCTATTGCTGATATGCCCTTTTTAGAATTTGCATACAGACGGTGGGTGTGATTCAACTCACCCCCCATAAAAATTCCGTGAAAATTTCACCTTAATACTATTAGGCATAGTTGTAGTAGTATTCACAGTAGTAGTATTAGTTGCATTATTACTAGCATTAATAGTAATAGCACTAGTACCAGTAGGGTTAAAACGTTGCCTAGTGTTAAAATTACCAGTAGTGTTGAAATATTATCAGAAGTGTTAAAATTTTTAACACTATATTAAAATATAGTGTTAAAAGTTTTGGTCAGTTGAACATCCTCCTAATGAAATGCTTGAAGTTTCAACTTAATGCAATTATACAATGCAATGACATTACCAATATACCCTTCGATAACCCGCATATTCATACACTTCTTGAAATTATCATCTTAATTCCTTCAACCTTACAAGTAGTTGCTGTAAAAGTAGCAGTTGTATTAGTAGCAGTAGTAGCAGTTGTAGCAGCAGTAGCATGTTCATATCGCCTTTTGATCAGTTGAACTTTCCACTTATGATACCCCGGAAGTATCACCTTGATTCGGTAAGCCGTTCCAAACATATTGCTGATGCACCCTTTTAACCCTTTTTTGATGTCTTTTTCATCTTAGTTCTCTTAGCCTTACAAGTAGTTGCAATTAAAGTATTAGTTTGATTAGTTAAGTTGCAGTAGTAGTAGTAGTAGTAGTAATAGTAGCAGTGAAAGTAGTATTAGTAGTAGCATGCACATATTACTTTTTGGTCGAGTGATCTTCCTGCTTAAGCACTCTCTAACAGTTCCAACTTAATACCCAAAAATATTTTGGAGACACAGCCTTTTGACAATCTGCCTGCGCATATTGTGTTTTAGTTTAGTTCAAATATTCTCTCAATTTTCTGTCAGATTTTCACTTTCATACGCTTTGCCATAATAGTTCTAGTATCATAGCACTAGTGTTAGCAGTATGAGCAGTTGTAGCAGTAAAAGGGTTGTGTTATTAGTAGTAGCAGTGACAATAGTAGCAGCAGTATTAATAGCAGCTGTAGCAGGTACATGTTGCCTTTTAGTCGGGTGAACATCTCACTTATTATGCCCCAAAACTTTCAGAAGTTGGTTGACTAAACCGTGGCTTTGGTGACTAAACCATGGCCCACACAATGGGATGCAGCAGGTGTCCTGTAGCCCTTTCATCACTGACTGGCACACACTAGATTCGTCCATATCGCTAGCAAGTTCGAAATAAGGTGATAGCAGTAGTGGTAGCAGTAGGAAAAGTAGTGGCAGTATTAATCTCATATTAGTAGTACTAGTAATAGTAGTTGCAACACCAATAATAGCAGTAGTAGCACGCATATGTTGCCTTTGGAGCAGTTGAACATCCCCTTCATGATGCCTGCGACTTTGGTCTTGGCATGGTAAGCTGTTCAAAAAATATTGCTGGAATGCCATTTGATAATCTGTATGTATATACTATTCTATGATTTAGTTCTTTCCCCTCAATATTTGATTTAGTTTCGTTCGTCTCAACATTTCCTCAGATGTTTTTCCAATATCATAGGGTTTGGCAGTACTTGCTACAAAAGCAGTAGTTTTAGTGGTATTATTAGTACTAGTGATGGTAGCAATTGTAGTTGTAGAAGTAGTAGCGTGCAAATAGTACCGTTTTGGTCAATTGATCATTTTCCTTATCATCTCCTGAAAGTTCCAAGCTAATAAGCTCAGTCATTCTTGAGTTACCCCCTTTTGATAAGCCATTTGCACATAACGTGTTTTGATTTAGTTCAACACTCCTCTCAGCATGATCCAAAAGGCTCACCCGAATTTTCTTCGTCTTTTTGCGAAGTAAAGGTCAAGCGTATCCACTTTTCTCAGTAGCATACTGTGTGTAAACAGTGGATGAATTGCCTAACTTTCAGGCCTCTTCCCAAGGGTTGATTAAATTATTATTATATAACTATACTACTGTTCGTCTTTGGTTTAATATTAAATAATAAAAAAAATAATGGAAAATAAGCAGCACCATTAACACTTAAAACGAACAGAAATTATTACATACATAAGGGGGGTTGCCCCCTCGTCAATACCTCGTTCTTTACTCTAAAGTTCGAATTGTGTCCCAATTCTTTAAGAATGACTCCTGAATCACAAAGGCTGATTCATTCGAATAAATAGCTCTTTCAAAAGTACTTAAAAAATATTTAATGTTAGGAGCGAGGCATTGACGAGGGGGTGACCTCCCTCATATATGTAGGCCTAATAATTTCTGTTCGTTTTCATTTTTAATGTTGATCCTGACTTTCAGTTTAAAAAAAGTTTTTTTTTTATTTAATTTCTGATCGTTTTTCAAGTGCTTGGAAATCTACCCCCCCCCCCCTCCATGGAAAATTCCCTTCCCCAAACCCTGCCAAGTAACCCCCAACCCCCCCCCCCCCCAACACCAGAAAAATCCTCCTGAAAACGTCTGCATACTTTCCAATAATCAATACTATATCTAAGCAAAGGGCAAAGTTCATAATTTGCAGCCCTTCTCCCGGGGACAGTGAGGGGTTAATTCACCCTCAAAAACATAATTATTAGATTTTTCGACTATGCTGAACAAAATGGCAAAATGGTAAAATCTCTAAATTTTGATCAGGCGACTTCGGATAAAAAGAGCAAGGGAGGTGGGCTAGCTGCCATACAACATTTTTCGTCACTTAAAAGGGACACTAGAACTTTTGATTTTCGATCAAATGAGCCCTCTCCTGATTTTTCATGATCGCTCGTTCGATATGATTACCCCTGGAAAAAAACTGACAAAATAAAAATAACTAAACATGCATCCATGATCTTTCAACTGGCAAAAGAAAGCAAAATTCCACTTTTTTACATATAGGAGCTTGAAACCTCTACAGTAGGGTTATCTGGTAAGTCGAATCTGATGGGATGATTTTCTTTAAGATCACTTGTTGTTTTCGGGGTGTTTCCATCTTTTTAAGAAATTTGACAAAATTTCTCAGACTTGTAACTTTTGATGAGTACCACTAAATTTGATGAATTTTATATATTTTGGATAAGCATCAAAAATCGATTCTTTTGATGTTTCTATTGTTATCAAAAATCTGCTTCTAAGTGTCAATTGCTATTGAGCTGCATTGCATCTTACTTACAGTTCGTTACCATGAACAGTTTGATAGCTCTTTCATTTTCTTATATCAATATTAACAAAATTAATATTAATAAAAGTTTAATAAAACTAAAGATATTAATAAAAGTTTTAGTGTGGACTTTTAGGGGGGTGGAGGGGGAATATTGTTCAAAAGAACTAAAAGTCTCCATAATCTTTGACCTTCCAAAGGGCTGAACCAATCCTGACGTTCATCATGTTATAATCCTTGAATACAGACAAATATTGAATGCATTTTATGGAAAAAATTGTGTTCAATCAAATTGTGATTTGACTGCTTTTTTAATGCATGATATTTCAGGTTCATTTATTAAAAAGGATTCGAATTTTTTGTTTGAAAAATAAAAATAGGTGGTCAAGAGTCAATGCAGCCAGATTTATTTCCTGATTCAGATTCTCTTGGTTCTGGAACTTAGAATTAAGCTGGCCTAAATTTTATTTAAAATTTAATCTAAATTTCGCCATGGCCTAAATTTTAAAGCAGATCAGCATAAAAAAAAGAATATTTCATACAAAGTTTCAATAGAGCCACGTTTTTTTTTAAATTGGATTTCTTTCCTTGGCTTCTCCCAGTAAAATTTCGAAATCTATCTACCACCTGCCTCTCTTTGTAAACTTAAACCTCCCTCCCCCGCATATATTCCCTTGAGGTTTCAAGTGGTTTGGTATCTCTTTTCAATATATTGCGGATATGTTTTTTCATTATCTGGATGTACAAGTGTTTTGATTTAGCTCTAACCTTTCCACTTGGCGACAATTCAGCTCCCCCCCCCCTCGAACATTCCCTGAAAGTATCAGTTTAATAACCTAGCCCATTACCAAGATATTGCATGTACACCATATTGATAACATGACAGCAGATAGTACCCATTGAAATATCTAGCTACTTAGCTCTACATAAATTATTCCAGATCTCATAGTAGCTTACAGTGAAAAACGTTATTTATGCCTGGATTGGACACAAAAGAACAAACAGCCCTTTCACCCTCCAAGCCTCAAAAAAATGTAAATAACTCTTGCCCAACCTCCCATTTTCTTTCTCAAACAGTTCCTGAAAGTTTGAACTCAATCCACCAAGCTATTCCCAAGATATTCTATACATCTTGTGTACAGCTACATGAACAATCTGTAAGAGTTAACTCAAAATATACCTCATTAGGAACAAAGAGTCTGGCCCATTTTCAGAACCCCCTCCACTCCTGACAAAATATATTATTTTCTTTGCCCAAAGAATGCCCTTTAAAAGTTGAAAGCCTATCAAGACACCCAGGATTAAACATGCCCACTTTTATTTTAATTACATATATATTAACATAGTGTATATTTTCCAAGTCTTGTCTCAGGGATTGTGGGGTATGTTATATATTGAAACACATTTGTTGAACCTTTCAGATGAGAAATGGCTATCTAAAATTTTGATCACATGTCTTTGGAGTTGAGGGGTGGGTAGAAAAAAGGGCAGAGGAGAGGGACTCGTTACTCTTCAATCACTTTTGATCCACATAAAGAGGATTAGAGCTTTTAATTTTGAATTTCAATTATCTCTTTCTCCACTACGGATATAGTAAAATATCCCCACAATTTGTTCTTTACATAGATACTGAAGTTTAAATTCAAAGCACCTAGCCGTTCATGAGATACTGCACATATTGGTTTTGACAACCTAGATATACATATTGTCTTTTGATTTAGTTCAACATCTTCCTATGCATTCTCTGAAAGTTTCAACCTAATGCTCTTATTTGTCCCTGAGATGTTGCAATTACACGATTTTGGCAAAAAATGCACATATATTTCACCACGTAACTAATTTATCAAGTTTTTTCAGCTCTGAATTGCTTTTTTCGTTTTTAGGCTTTATATCTCATTATATTATTCTATAGTATAATGGGACACTACTCTAGTATTTCCAATATAGCCTACAAAATATGCTCCTTTTGACAATTTAGACACATAGGTTATAGTATTTAATTTTTTTATTTAGTTTGATAACCAACTCAACTTCACCCAAAATTTTTCACCCAGTAACAGTTTCTGAGGTACTGCAGACAGGCTCTTTTGACAAACTGCAAGCACATAATTTCTTTTTATTAAAGTTATACACAATTCCCTTGAAGTTTTAACTCAATAGCTTTAACCATTGCCAAGATATTATAGATACACTATTTTACCAAACAGGATACCCATAGTGACATTTAATTTAGCTCAACATCTCTCTCTCAACCTACCCTAAAAGTTTAAATTTAGTATCTTTAGCTGATCCCACAATACTGTAGACATAAAATTTTGACAACCTGAGTTCATATTCTGTATTTTGACCTAGTTCAACACCCCCTCAACATTCCTTGAAGGTTTAGATATTCCTTGAATATCTGATATATTGATCCCAAACACTCTTGGCTGTTCCTAAAAATCTTCAGGACACTTTGACAACCTAGTTCAGCATCCTACTCAATGTACCCTGCCCCTAAGCTGTTCCAAAGATTTTGCAGGGATGCCTTTTTGACCACCTGGATACATCAAGTGTATTTTGGTTTATTTCAAGATCTCCCTGAATACCCACATCAGTGCAAATATGCTGATTTTGGCAACAAAGGGTTTTTTGGTTTAGCCCAATATTTCCTGGAAGTTTCAACTTAATAAACTTGGTTGTTCCTGAAAAACTGCAGATATGCCATTTTGGCAACCTAGATACAAATAGTGTCAATTGATTTACCTAATGAAAGATCTAATGCTGAAATGGATAGCCATGACAAAACAAAGAGTGAAAAAATCTCAAAATGAGCAGACCATAGAGGACTACAGCAGCATGACTATGTCCAGTAGGACTACAGCCACCCAGTTTCAGCAAAAAGTGGAGTTGTGATTTCATTAGTTGATAGGGTTTTTAGAATTTGTTCCCAGGAATATCTTGATTCAGCATCATCATATTTAAAGAGCATTTTATTTTGTAGTGGTTATCTTACTAAATTCATAAACAAAATATTATAAAATAGAAACATTAAACAAATAATATAATAAACACAATTTAACATTCTTCCAAATTGAATTTGAAAAAAAGTTATATTTCTTTACTCTAAGTATCTGGTCTAGGTGAAAAACTTTATGCAAATATAACATTGATACATACTTTGAGTCAATTGGACCATTAAGTAGATTTCCAAGTTCTGAGAAGGGTCTGACTCATTGCAATTTAGACAGTGGTGTGTATAGTATTCCTTGTTCTTGTGAAAAGTTATACATGGGCCAAACCCAACAACAATTTGTTGAATGATTTATTGAGCATTATAGGTCAATAGATAAAGCTCTAAAATGTAGTAAGTCTCCTGAAACTAGACCAATTTACTCTGAATCTAGATCCTGAATTCTAGACAAATGTAAATATGACTGAAAATCATAAGAAAATCAGACTCACACCAAAATTAAGGAAAAGAGTTATTTTTTATGAAGTTAAGATTTACATATCACCAACAAAATTCTAAGAGAGACCTTCTCTCATCTTTTACAGTAGTTAAGATAGGCAAATAAAATTTTCTGGAATGAATCTAGAGTCTAAATTATGACATGTAAGGGACTTTTGAAATGTCTGTAACTATTACAAGCCCCTCTTAAAAAATAGATCTATACCACAAATGAAGGCAAGGAAACTAGTTTGAACCTCTGAAATGCCTTAATTAGACCATCTTAAATGTTACTATACCTTAAATTTGATAACAAATCTTGATATGGTGCAAATGTTATTAAAATTGCTTTAATTTTGAAACCTAAAGTCAAACAAAAGTAGACACATAACCAAAATTAATAAAACTTCCTGACAAGAGACTGCCACTCCTAAATTTCTTGCACTTTACACTAAAGTTTGAGTTTTTGTCCTGACTCTTCAAAAAAAAAACTACAGAAACACATTTGTCATTAAAACGGAATAAGAAGGTTTAAAGCACTAAAAATTTTGGTTTATAGAGCCATAGACTAGAGAGGTGAGTAGTCCTCTTTATATACAGAATAATATCTGTTTATTTTAGGTTTTAATGTTGTTCCTCACTTTCAGTTAAAATAGATAATTAACATGGTGTATAAATTTTTGGTATTAATTACACTTTTGCTTCAAAAAACAAGATTATTTTTGCTGCAAGCCAACTGTCATAGAAGTATAATTTTGCAGTGTAGAAAACTTTCTAATAAAATTCCAAATTTTTACAGCATAGTGCAAGATCTATATTTTGACTACAGTTTTATTTTGCAATCACAATTTTCCTATGGAACCATGTGAAATATGTGTTTCATGTGTATCTTCTTTTTTCAAGTCCAAATCATATATTTACTGGCTATTGTCTGCAGTTTTACCTTATATGTAAAGTATATGTTATATTTTTCTGGAAATAATCAAAACATGGGAAAGTTCTTTATAAAATTAGAAAGTTCTTCATGAGACAGTAGAAAATCAGAGCGAATTTGGTGAGCCTGTAAAACCTGTAGAGATACTTATTAGCCCAAAAAGTAAAGAGAAATAGCCTTAACTATTGAAACTGTTAAGTATTTTATCTAATGGGGTATTTTTTGTTTACTTTTGACAAGAAAAATTTTTGAAGCCATAATCAACTTCACCCACATTGCTTATTCTATATGGTAAATCTTAAAAATGCTAGATTAATTCATTCATCCATAATGTCCTGAAAAGATTTAGCTCTAATTCAAGAAGCATAATGGGTAAAATTCTAGTTAATTGACTTCTTGCTATCTCAGAAAGGGTTTAGGTTAGGAAAATGAAACTTTCAGGGACAGGTCTACAGGCTAAAGTATGTCCTGGGAAGATATTTTAAAGTACCCACCTCCACTCCTTCTCCCCCTAGAGGGCTCTAAAATTTGCCCACATGACAGGTCTATACCTATTGAAATTTTGACAAAACAACATTTTACCTTAATTTTCAGTTACATAGTTGCTTTTTCTCTGCCTTTTGTTCTGAAAATGCAATTCCTGTTATTTGAATAGAATTTTGAGCCATATCAATGTTTTTTTTTTCAAAATTTAGGAAATGTATTTGCATATCTTTGGAACCTAATAAAATGGAATTGAGCAAAGTTATGAAGCTGAAAACAATTTTGTTTTGCTTCAATTAAGCAGAAGATCTATTTTGCAAGGTTTCACTTTTATAACACACATATTTTTAAAGGTCATCTAAGGTCAGGGCCTTTTGGAGGGAGAAGGAGTGGAGGTAGTTGCTTCAAAATACCTTCCTGGGACATACTTTAGTCTATAGATTCATCCCTGAAAGTTTCATTTTCCTAACCTAAACCCTTTCTGAGATAGCAAGAAGTCACTTAACTAGAATTTTACCACATAATGCTGTAATTAATTAATTAACTTAAATTGCAGCTTGGAGCAATATAAGGATTTTTCCTTGTAGAAACTCCAGAGTTGATAACATATGACACATAGTTGAATACATACACTTGACTAGTGGTTTGATGTTGCTGATTTGAGTGCTTCCCAGTTATACTTCCATTCTTTTTTTGACTGACTAATTACCTTAAAATTACCTCAAATCGCATTTACAGCAAGATAAGGTGAACTGCATGTATGATGGACAGCTAATGATTTAATTAATGCTGAAATTAATCAATGATAACCCAAAAAAATCTTTAGAGTTAGAACATGAACATGGTGGTAAGGTGAGATTATGTTCATTGTCACTATAACTTTAGCTTCTTCCTTTTGCCATAGAATTAGCTGCCTTTCTAGACATGCTGCTGGCCACCCTTGTTTCTCAGTTTGTATCACTTTAATAAATATTTCTCCTTGGAGGAAGGATATTTCTCCTTGATAATAACCAAGGTTCCCAATGCCAGGTTGAAAGAAGAAAATCTTTAAAAAAAATTGTGATTAGCATACCCTATACAGAACTCCATAACTGACATAGAGATGAGGTGATTATGCTAGCCTACTTCCTAAATGACACTATAATAATCAATTTCTCACAAATAGGCCTACAATTGTCCCCCCTCCCCTCTGATTGATCTATGCATAGCCTAAAGAACATTAAAACTAAAATAAAATTAAAAACAAGAAATTCCAACTTGTTCATACTCAAGATATTTCTATTAATCAGATTTTCATCTTTCTTTGTGTTATTATATGCTTTTAAAAGTAACTTCAAATGGAGTTTTGCCTCATTATGAGGTCAGTAACACATAAACATAAATTACAAAGCATCAAGATATTTAATATAGGAGCTAGAAGGTATAATATTATTGAAGTAACAAAGAAATACATTATTAGGGCTATACATGGGAGGTGAGGAGGGGATGAGGAGGTGTGAGCAACTTGATTAGTATCTTTAGAAAGATGTTACAGAAAAAAATCAAGCACACTAGCCAATGCTATGTTCATCTTGTCATTATACTAGTTAGCCTATGGAATCTCATACACTCAGACCAAATTTTTTGTAAATTTGATAGCTATACTCAGAAATCAACACAAACAAAGTAATTGCAGTGCACTATTAGGAATCTAGCATGCTAGATATTTAGGAAATGTTGAATGTCAAATCTAATGATGGCCAGTGTTTATGCAACAATTATAAAATTAATCAAACATTGCAATAGTTTATAACAATAACTTTTCAATTCATTACGAGTTTGTCAATTTTTTTCTCCATGATATCCTAGCAAAGCGAAATTCCTTTTTAAATTACCCTTAAAAGTTCCAGTTCCAAAAAACTAACCCTGCTGCAAGTTCAAAAACTTCTGCCATTCGATGGTTTGCGTCCATAAAAATGTGCTAATAACGGCCGCCACATGTGTCAAGTATTATATTAAACATAATTAAACATTAAATTTTAGTTCATTTACTATGCTGCACTATTGATGTGTTCCATTGTGTAACAGTACAGGCTCAAAAATAGATTTAAGTCACCCTTCTCAAAAGGTAGACCTGCCCTTTTTTTAAGTAGCCTAGGCTAGTTTTTCAGCTGTTGGCTTTATTATAGAAATACTGTTTTTTTTACAAAATTTACCAATGAAGTATATGTGTTCAGTAGCCATTAATGTATCAGAGTGCATATAATTGACTTACCAATATAGTGAACATAGCCCCGATGCCTTCTTTTTATGTTCTTTATGAATATAATAATGGCATCTATCGTAACTACTTTAAATTTTAAGCACTTTTTGAGCTCTTAAAAATGACCAGAATATGGGGTATTAAAAAAGCTTAAAACATTGTTTTCAAACTTTGAACATGCCACTCGATGCCTTTTTTAAGTTCTTTACGAATATAAAAATTACTTCTATCACAGTTTTAAATTTAAATATTTTTTAAGCTCTTAAAAATGACGAGTTTTAAATTAAAGTATGAGTTATCCATTGGTTCCCACAAAATAATACTATATTTTCTCAGCGCCGTTTTCTCGGTTGTTTTCGACAAATTAATACTATGTTTTATCAGCGCCAAAATTATATAGTTAGGTTAGGTCAAAAAGTGATTAAATTAGAATTTGTGATAGAAGCGATTATTATATTCGTCTAGAGCATAAAAAAAGGCAACGAGTGGTATTTTTTACTTTATTGGTAAGGTACACCAAATAGCAAAATTTGCAAAACCCTCACTGCCGAAGATGATTATGAGCTAACATCTGAAATTTCTTTACAAGTCCTCTACATGTCTCATAATTTGTATCGGCTTATTTTTGGTTTCAGTGTGTACCCTACTACTGAAGCTCTCAACCCCTTGAAACTTTCTAACTAGTATATCTCATGAAGGAATTTTCGTATCAAAAAATTTATGACATCTACTTTGATCAGCCCATCAAGAGCTATCGATTGCCCTCGAAAAAAATTTCTATCTGTCTTAGTTCAAAAGTTGATTTTTTTTTTCCGTAGGCCAACTTTCTAACGTCACCACTTAGAAAGGAGCAAAGGATAAGCTCCAATTTCTTTAGCAATGACAGAACTTTTAAAGTTTAAGAGGTACATCTGATAAAATTTCTCTACCTAAATTACAAGTCTGAAAAAACAAATGATAAACTCAGCGAAAATCACAGCAGCACTTTCGGACCCGTGGGAAAATGCCGCTTTTTTGCTTCTGTAATTTTTTCTATTTATCACTCAAAGAAGATATATTGGCTGTGGGGCCGGGTAACTGCGGCATATATTTAACACTTATAGATTTTAGTCCATCTTCAATTTGAAAGTGGTGCCTGCCTGCTTGCTTTCTAGAACGGAGCTTTCTACTCGAAAGCAAAAACATGGTTTGATGAAACGAAAGCTTGGCTGCACAACTTCAGATACTCCTCTCTGACCTAGGCTACATAACTCCACTTCACTTCGCACACCATAGGCTCTGGCTCGTGGACAAGCGAAAACCATCCTTCTTGACACCAGGCAAGAGTTCTGTGGAGCTTTCCAAAATGTAATGCTATATTTATAAATCCGGCCTGAGGTCCACACTTTCCATAAAAACCGAACAGGTTAGACCCTTACCAGTTTCCAGGAATAAGCCGACATCGGCGGCATAGGAAAAAAGAAGAAAAAAAATGGGAAAAGACCAAAGTGTTGCTCTCGCAACACAATAAAATATGGAAAATTTGTAAGACTAGGAGCTTGTTCTAGTGTCTAAGAAACACACAAATCCAATCTAGCGTTTGGCTACTTTGTTTGACCCAAACCTGCTTCATGCTTGTCTTCTTAGGTATTTTAAAACTCATGGGAGGAAAAAAATGTTTTAATTAATTATCGATGATCGAGAAACTTCAGCTTTGATCCTATCGCAGTGTGGTTTAACCATATTGAAGGCCCTGTTGTCTTTGAAATCTTCTCTTTTTTTTATCAGGTTGACCAAGTAAAAGATTAAAATTGATTTACAGTTTTCTATCTCCTCTCTCCCCTCTTCTCTCTCTGAGGGTCATACTTCCATGCACCCAGCTATTTACACAGCGGTTCCTGCTTACGAAGTAATATTTATATTAATCAATTGCATTACCTACATAAAGAATGATTCTTCTATGACCACGCTTGAAAACCCTCCTGTCCACCTAAAAAATTAAAAAACTTGTGCCTTATGTTTTCATATTTTTGCATTTTTGCCGTTTGTTTGGATGAACCTTTGCAATTTCTTATTTTATGATAGTTTTTTAATATATTTTATTTTTTTTTACAGGGAATGATAAAAAATGGACTCCCTAGTCTTCTGCGTAATTTTCCTGAAGGTATTCCAGCAGCATTCACAAGATCGTATTTTGTTCACCAAAATGACTGAAAAAGTGGTTATCTTCTATATATATAAAAATAAGTGGTCTGTGTGTGTGTGTGTGTGTGTCGAGTGACGTCATGTTTGTGTGTCGACCGACGTCATGTTTGTCGACTGACGTCATTATAAGGATAGAGCTGTATGCGTCATGAAGTTGTTTGTCGACTGACGTCATGTTTGTCAACTGATGAAATTACATACCGGGACACAAATGATGACCGGGACACAGGGAATATAAATGACGACCGGGAACCTCAAAGAGTAATTACAGACTGGGACACCCGGACAAAAATCACGACCGGGACACAGGGAATATAAATGACGACCGGGACACAGGGACACAACTACAACGGGGACGCCGGGGGCACAGGCGGTATTGTAAATAAAAAGATAAGAATATTAGCAAAAACGTCAGACACGGTCTTAAGCAGCTAAAGCACGAAATGATAGCTTGGAAGAAACAAATTAAAGAAAGAATATCACATGATCCGTTTGAATTTGTCAACCCTTGACATGTTGAGCCTTTATGGTTGTTTGAAGAGGATGATTGTTTACCATCTTGAAAATTGAGTTCTGACTCAGATTGGGATCTTGGATTTTCTGGGTCCATTGAATACCAAGCAGTCTCCGAAGACAAGCGTTCTCAAAGGATTGTATTTTTCTCTCTTTGTCTTGGTTAAGAAACCAAGTTTCCAATGCGTAAAAAAGGACAGTCAGGACGTTACCGTTCAACAGGCAGAGTTTGAGCCGGTGAGAGAAAGTACTCGAACTCCATGCTTTATTTAGCCTGTTGAAGATGCTGTTAGCCTGACGAATTCTGGCAATGAATTCTTTGGCGTTGGATCCTGTATTTTTGATGATGCTACCAAGGCATTTGAAGTTGACTGCCTGTTCTACATCGCGTCGCTGCATTTGATTTTCATAGGTGAGTCGCTTGCCGCCGTTCCTTCGGTTTTACTGGCATTGGCAGTAAGCTTGAATCCACCTGCTTTTTGTTGAATATTTGAGAGTAATGCCGGATGCACATTGGTTTTTCGTCCCGTTCACATTGGCACGAAAAACCCGTTTAATTTACTTTACACTTTCACTTAGTTCACTTAACTTAGGCTTATTTCAAAGTTGAACTTTTTTCAACTTATAAGTGATTACTTATAAGTGAGACTTTTATTTCAGAAAAGCTTTGAAAATGTCTTCAGTTGAACATTTGATAATTGATTTTATTAGCTCTAGGCCCTATTTGTATAATCCAAAAAATGACAATTATAAGGATAGGCATCTCAAAATCAATGCATGGGAGAGTTTCTCAAATCAGCTGGCAAGTCAAGGAATGGTAATCTCAGGTAGGCCTAGACCTTGGATTGAATAAATAAGTTAGATAGAAGTGTAAATCTTTTCAGGCTTAGGAAGGATAGACACTCTCGCAACAGTTTATGAAGGTTGTGTGATTTTTAATCAATGAAAATGCTAATAGGCTATTAAAAGCTTTGCTTATAGGCTATTGTTATTTGATGGGTTCACATGTTAGACAATGCAACTATCTGACTTCCTTTTCCCTAGCACTTGCTATATTGTTTATTATTATTAAAGGAATCTACAGCCTAGTAAGGTACAGTAGATTGTTCAGGGGATTTTTAATGGTCTCTGGCAGGTAGCCTACAATAGAAAAACAATAGGAGTTGTCTTTTGTTGTAGGATTTCGACAAGTCTCTGGATTAAATGAATAAGTAACTAGGAAAAATTTGATCTACCATACATCAAATCAGATGGCAAGTCAAGGACTATTAATCTCAGGTAGGCATAGACCTTGGTTTGGCTAAATAAGTTAAACAGAAATAAGTCTTTTCAGGCTTAGGAAGGATAGATCCTCTTGCATTAGTATATGAAGGTAGTGTGATTTTAATCAATAGAAATGCTAGTTGGCTATTAGATGCTTTGCTTGTAGGCCATTGTTATTTGGTGGGTTCACCTTGTAGACTATACAACTGTCTGGCTTCCTTTGCCCTTGCAATATATTTTTTTATCAATATTGTTATTATTATTAAGGGAAATCTTTAGTTAGATTCCAAAAGATATTTAATGGTTACTGGCATGTAGCCCAAATAGAAAACAATTCTATTTTTGTTGAGTTTGTGTTAAATCGATCTTCAGTCCCAATTTGAATTACTTTCTTAGCATGGTATAAGTATATGCTCTTCCCTTAAATAAAAGAACTGGCATCAAAACTATTTGTATGTTAACTATATAATCTAAAAAAAATAAAATAAAATAGAGCTCTTCTGTTCAGTAACTTCTCCCTCGTTTTTGCAGAACAGAATCATAAACTATAGTACAAACCTTTATCCACCAAACATTAATGTATTCTATTTTCCAGAATTTCGCTGTGTGTCCCAAGAAGAAGCCAATTCAGAAGAATTGCTAATCGAAACGGAATCTCCACAAGCATCCACTTCAATTGCTCCAGATGAGCACTTCCAAACTTATAAAAACGTTCAAAAAAGAAACCGAACCAAAACAGAGGGAAGTACTTCATCTGCAACTGATGAAGCAATTCTCTCATACCTGAGTGAAAAACAAAAAAGGGATAAAAATAAAGTTATAACTATGGATGAAGACCAGCATTTTCTAATGTCACTTGTATCATTCATGAAGGATATACCAGCTGAGGAGACACTGCAGTGTCGCATGAAAATCATGAAGGCTATACTAGAACATACCAAAAAACGTTGAAATATGTTTTATCTTTTTCACTTTAAGCCAATATTTGATTTTTTTTTTGTTATTATATTTTGATCTTTAGTCATTTCATATTAAATACTTTCTCTCTCTATATATATATTCAGGATATCTATATATACAAATAGTGTATGATATGTTTACATGCATATTTATTTATAAATCAAGTCACAATATGCCTCTCAATGCTTTTTCTCGCTGCCAAGGAACAGCACCCTCTACAGATAAGAAATAATCCATTAGTCTATTTCTAAGATCTTGATTTGTTCTGGAAGAATTGTTGCTCCCAACTCTGCCAAGCTGAGAAATCCCACTTCCTATTGATAGCTCTTGAATATCAGTTGGGGCTCCTCTAGTTGAAATAATGAAATTGTGTAAACATACAGAAGCAATGATTATTGCTTTTACTTTTTCAGGCTGTGCTAGTATTTCAGTTCGGAAAATTCTGAACCTCTGCACAAGTATACCAAACGTATTTTCAATTAGGCGCCGAGCTGTGGATAATCGGTAATTGAAAATTGTTTGTGCTTCTGAGAGTCTATTTCCAGGAAAAGGTCTCATTATATAACTACACAATGGAAAGGCTTCATCAGCAACAAAAAAAAATGGAAAATTTTCTGTTGTTCCAGGCAATGGAAGTGAGTCAGGAAGCTTTATTTTCCCAGTGTCTATGCCTTTCCCAAGATCTGACCTGGCAAATACACCCCCATCACTCTCACTTCCAAAAGCTCCAACATCTACATAAATAAACTTGTAATTAGCATCACATGCAGCTAAAAGTATAAGGCTAAAATAACTTTTATAATTGTAAAATTGAGACCCAGACTTGTATGGGCACTGAATTCGCACATGTTTACCATCTAAGGCACCAATGCAATTTGGCAAAAAACATTTTGCCCTAAAAGTTTCACTGACACTTTTCTATGTATCTGATTGAGGCTCTTGCAGATACATTGGACTTAAAACTTCATATATTGCCATCATTGTATCTGATAATATCTGTGAAACTGTTGAGTGACCAACACGAAATTCATAATGGAGAGCTGCCATTGACATACCAGTACCCAGATATCTTAGTGTCAAAGCAAGCTTCAGTTCTGGAGAGATTGCCTTTCTAAAATTGGTGTTTTTTTGTTGTTATAAAAGGTCTCACTAAACTAAGCAATTCAACATACTCTGCCTTTGTTAATCTTACAAAATTTAAAAATTTCTCTTCATCGTCTCTCATAAGTAAGTCATTAAGTAGTGTCAGGTGGCCTTTCACAGTCCTCTCCCTTTCTTGTAGAATTGGATGTACCCATAGTCTTTTCTTCCTAAAAAGTAAATATATAAATTATAAACAAATTAAAGTAATATTCCTTTCATATTATAGTTTAAGCAAAAGACTGTTTGACTGGTCAATTCAGCTGTAACCCAAACATAAAAATTTGAATTCAATTAGTACTTGTCAAAGAAACCAATGCTTTAAAACTATTTTGGTAATAAATGAAAATTAAAGGAAAGTAAAGAGTAATGTTAAGGCTTAGAACAATTAGAACTGCTTAAATAGAAAATGGACACTGTGATTAAAATTTTATGCCAATGCATTTTACCAATCATTTTCACAAACCATGTGTACAAAAATTGTTAAGTTCTTCAAAATATATTCCAATGTTAGAATTTACCTGGATACCTGACTGACTGACCATATTTCGAACATTAATACAAAAAGTATAATTCAATCCTACTTTCCCTCACTATTAACCTGGGCATTGAAGCATCCCAATTAAACACCCTATTTCTACCTGGGATTTTGTTCATGTTTCCATTCCCTAGGATACAGACTATATACATATATAGCCTAGGCTATATATATATATATATATATATATATATATATATATATATATATATATATATATATATATATATATATATATATATATATGGTAAAATTCTAGTTTAGTGACTTCTTGCTATCTTGGAAAGAGGTTGAGTTAGAAAAATGAAACTTTCAGGGATTGGTCTACAGACTAAAGTATGTCCTGGGAAGGTATTTTGAAGTGCCTACCTCCACTCACTCTCCCTCAAAAGGGTCCTGACCTTTGATGACCTTTAAAAATATGTGCTATAAAAGTGAAACCTTGCAAAATAGATCTTCTGCTTGAATGAAGTACAACAAAATTGTTTTCAGCTTGACAACTTTGTTCAATCCCAATTTATAAGGTTTTAAAGATATGCAAATACATTTCCAAAATTTTGAAAAAAAAACATTGATATGGCTCAGAATTTTACTCAAATAACAGTTTCATTTTCAGAACTAATGGCAGAGAAAAAGCAGCTGGTAACTGAAAATTAAGGTAAAATGTTGTTTTCTAAAAATTTTGATAGGTATAGACCTGCTATGTAGGCAAATTTCAGGGTCCTCTTGAGTGAGA
The DNA here is from genome assembly GCF_032884065.1 of Artemia franciscana. Taxonomy (NCBI): domain Eukaryota; kingdom Metazoa; phylum Arthropoda; class Branchiopoda; order Anostraca; family Artemiidae; genus Artemia; species Artemia franciscana. Next base: position 48,433,574 of record NC_088866.1, on the reverse strand, counting down.
GGGATTGGAAGTAGGTACTTTAAAATACCTCCCTGGGATACCTAGCCCCTTTCCGAGATACCAAGAAGTCACTAAACTAAAATTTTACCATGTTTTTGGTAATATGGTAAATTAGCCCTTGTGTTGGGTTGTTGCCTCTGAATTATTTGTCTTTATTATTTTTTCTATTGTTTGGTAAATGACAACTTATACTTATTGACGACATGACTGCCTGTCCATAGATTATTCTTTATGGTTGATTGTGTTTAGCTATGCTGTTTGACCTATGTGATTGAATGGATGAGTAGGGTTAAGGCCACATTCAAGTGCTGGTCTATATTAATCACTAATTTAGGAAAACAGTCTTCCTTTTCTCCTCCTGTCTCTTTTTTTTATGTGTTTTTGCTGTTGCATTGGTGATTTCTCTTTTCAAGATATATATATATATATATATATATATATATATATATATATATATATATATATATATATATATATATATATATATATATATATATATATATATATATATATATATATATATTGCCTTCACGAGGCCATAGGCCCTATATGAAATTCAGTTAGACCAAATCATTAGTGGGTTATTCCGTTAAAACAGCATCTATAACTTTGAAATACCCTTTAATTTTCTTCTTTTGCTGCCTTAAGTGAAGAATTAGCAGCAAATCTTCATCAGAGCTACTTTCATTATCATTGACCATATAATTGTTATCCATCCTCAATTCCATGATCCAACAATTCAAAATTTTTGCCTAGTCCTATTAGTCATTTTTCATTTTTCAATGTGAACGGCAAGATTCCAATGTGAAGAGACCTAAGTAAAATCACTTAACTTAGACTACTTAACTAAGTTAAGTGATGCCAATGTGCATCCGCTTTAATTCCTGAAGTCGTGTCATCAGCAAAACCGAGGCTGCTGAACAGGTGATCATCTAGGCGTACTCCAAATAAAGTGAACATACCATTAAGTGCTATTTTTATGCTTTTACTGAATATAATAATCACTTTTCTCGCAAATTCAACCTTAAGCCTTTTTCAGACCCTAGAAAATGATAATTTCCTTCTATTTTTTGGTATAACAAGGGTTGAAACATAAGTCTCAAACTTAATTTTTTAATCTTAATCCGTGTCATTAAAGTTATGTAATCCACAAGCATTGATTTGTCACAATCAAGTTGGATAAAAATTTTAAAACAATTTTTCATTTTTACATCCTCCATATTTCTTCTGTTGGCTTTGAGACTTTTGGATAAATAGTTGAAATGGCTGTTTTTTTTTGCAGCCTAACACAAAATAAAAATAAATTTGTGGAAATAGGGTGGATTTGTTTTGAGTGTTTTTAAATAGTCAAATTAATTTTGACAAATCCTGTACGACTTTTACAAAATGGATTAATAATGAAATAGTGAATTTAAAACAAATGCTATAACCTACTTTTATATTAAAAAAATATAAAATGAAAACATTTTTTTTCAAGGGTCCTAAAGTGGCTTAAAATTTAATTTCCAAGAAAAGCGATTGTAATATTCAGAAAGTGCATAAAAATGGCATCTGGTGGTGTTTTTACTTTATTCTTGGGTAAATAATATTAAATACTCAATATTTACCTGGAGGAGTAGTGTGCACAACTATGACGGCATCAGGAGTCTTGGTGCCGCAGTGAGTTGCTAGTAGTACTAGAAGTTGTATTTTCTGCTTCCCGTCATATTTCGGCTCTGAAGTCCTTCCTGGCAGCAGTGCATGCTACATGTAACTAATGTAAAGACATTTGAAGAAGGATTAGAATAAAATATTGCTTTTAAGCTGGTAAGTAGTAAAACTTGAGTTCGATTCAGCAGTTGAAGGGGTAAACACTGAGTTAAAAGGAGTTTCAGCATAAAAAACTGTTTCTAGACGATTTTATCAGTACTTCTGATGTTTTCTAACCTGACCACAACATAACTAGGTTTAGCCTAATTGTATTAGCCTAGTCATCAACGCACTAATCTGTAAGGTTGAAGGCAATTGTACAGACTAATTTGGGTAAAAAGTTAAGGTGAAATTCTAGTTAATTGACTTCTTGCTATCTCAGAAAGGGTTTAGGTTAGGAAAATGAAACTTTCAGGGATGAATCTACAGATTAAAGCATGTTCTGGGAAGGTATTCTAAAGCAACTACCTCTGCTCCTTCTCCCTCTGGAGCCTTGACCTCTTATGACCTTTAAAAATATGTGTGTTATAAAAGTGAAACCTTGCAAAATTGAACTTCTGCTTAACTGAAGTACAACAAAATTGTTTTCAGCTTCATAACTTTGCTCAATTCCATTTTATAAGGTTTTAAAGATATGCAAATACATCCTAAATTAAAAAAAACAACAACATTGATATGGCTCAAAATTCTACTCAAATAACAGGAAGTGCACTTTCATAACTAAAGGCAGAGAAAAAGCAACTAGTAACTGAAAATTAAGGTAAAATGTTGTTCTGTCAAAATTTCAATAGGTATATACCTGTCATGTAGGCAAATTTCAGGACCCTCTAGAGGGAGAAGGAGTAGAATTGGGTACTTTAAAATACCTTCCCAGGACATACTTTAGCCTGCAGACCCATCCCTGAAAGTTTCATTTTCCTAACCTAAACCCTTTCCAAGATAGCATGAAGTCAATTAACTAGAATTTTACCAAAGTTAATTTTCACTATCTTGGAAAATAGGTATGTTTGTAAAATATAACTTTCAGTAGGGATCTAAAGACTAAAGGGTAAATATTTTGCTGTTCATATTATTTACTTACAAATAAAGTGAACAGAGGCTACTAGGCTACTTAATGCCTTTTTCATGATCTTTCCAAATATAATAATCACTTACCACAGATGAATTTTACCCCCATCTCTATATATATCAGCTCAGGGTATGCTATATATTTTCACATTAGGGGGGTAAGGGTAAAGTTGGCAAAATTCTAATTAATTGACTTCTTGCTATCTCAGAAAGGGTTGAAGTTAGGAAAATGAAACTTTCAGAGATGGATCTACAGACTAAAGTTTGTCCCAGGAAGGTAGTTTGAAGCAGCTACCTCCACACCTTCTCCCTCTAGAGGGCCCTGGCCTTTGATGACCTTTAAAAATATGTGTGTTATAAAAGTGAAACCTTTCAGAATAGATCTTCTGCTTAATTGAAGTATAACAAATTGTTTTCAGCTTCATAACTTTGCTCAATTCCATTCTATAAGGTTTTAAAGATATGCAAATACATTTCCTAAATTAAAAAAAAAAAAACATTGATATTGCTCAAAATTCTACTCAAATAACAGGAATTGCATTCTCAGAACTAAAGGCAGAGAAAAAGCAACTAGTAACTGAAAATTAAGGTAAAATGTTGTTTTGTCAAAATATATATATATATATATATATATATATATATATATATATATATATATACACATATATATATATATATATATATATATATATATATATATATATATATATATATATATATATATATATATATTTCCTCCCTTGGAGGGTATGACCTTTGATTACCAGTAAACATTTCACAGTTCATATTATTGACTTACCAATAAAGTGAACATACCACTCAATGCCTTCTCTTATGGTCTTTACAAATATAATAATTGCTTCTATTGTGAATTCAAATTTAAATACTTTTTGAGCTCTTGGAAATGACAAATTTTCAATTAAAGTATGAGTTATTGGTCATTTTTGAGAAAATAATTCTACTTTTTCTCAAATGCTGTTTTCTTGGTTGTTTATGTCAAAATAATGCTACATTTTCTCAGTTAAAAAATAATTTATGGTTAGGTTGGGTGTAAACATATCACATTTCATATTTTTGACTTACCAATAAAGTGAACATACCACTTAACACCTTTTTATGCTCTATACAAACATAATAATTGCTTCTATTGCAAATTCAAATTTAAGCACCTTTTGACCTAACCTAACTATGAATAATTTTGGCACTGAGAATATGTAGTATTATTTTTTTGAAAACAACCAAGAAAACAGCACTGAGAAAACATAGTATTATTTTCTTAGAAATCAGAAAAGGGGTTAACATAGTTGCTTGGCAAGACCTTCCTAGAGTTTGTTTTTGGTATACAAATATGTACCCTAGGGTATATATTTGCACATTATTAGGGGTAGTGGTGGTGGTAAAGTTCATCTCCAGTTAGGTTTGCAAAAAGTTCTAAAACTATCAGTAGCTAAATTTCAAAAGCTGCCAACACTTTAGCAGCACAGCTTGTGTTTTGACAGCTTTGCTTGGAGCAAAAAAGTATTTTTATAAATGAAATTTGCAGAAAAGTAACAAGTGAAACTTATTATAGCTTGCAGTTAAAAATATCAATAGTTTTTAATCACAATTAAAAGTGTAATCTAATTCAGTGTCAAGCCATAAATATCATACTCCATAGTTTTACATATACTATTTTATCAAAAGTATTATATCACACATAGAAGCTCTGTGTGGTTACAAAACTGTACAAAGCTGTTGTATGTCCACACCTAGAATTTGGACCCTAACATCTCCCCATTACAAAATGGACATTAAAGCACTTGAGAGTGTCCAAAGGCAAGCAATGAAGCTCATACCAGCTTACAAGACAAGCCATATGAGAGATGCCTTGTATCCATCAAACTCCCCACCCTAGTCTCTAGAAGGAAGAGAGGAGATGGCAATTGCCACTTACAAACTAATAGAAAATTACCTCTTAAGTCAAGTATTCCCACCATCCCTTGCAAGTACAACAAGAGGTCACACAAAGAAGCTGCAAGTCCCCCATTGCCATTGACATGAGCACCATCAATTTTTCTCTGTATTTGCTGTCCCTTACTAGAACAGCCTCCAATGCCACCATCCAGTCTGAAACCACAACTGCATTCAAGAAAGGAGTTGATCAGGGACTGGGTTGATGCAGAGTGTAGACTAACCTGGGATGCCAGACCACAGTCATGTCACACCACCAGCAAGATGTTCCACAGGAGGCTCATCACCACTTTATCTTGCTGAATATGCAATTTAAGGTAATATTTACTCTAATACTGCTAGTGGAGTATATTACTCAAAGTCTGAAGTATACTGTATATAGCTTATTGCTGTTACTTTATGGATGGAGATGTACACTCCAATGCTGTTGGTATTATAAAAATAATGCATGCCCAACTGAATGCTTGATACTCATTGATCACTATGCTACAACTATAGAAAGCATCATTTGATTTTCTGTGATAACAATATTGATTGGCAACCTGGCAGCCATGTGCAATATGAAGCTTTGATGTTTGATGTTTTCTGTGTTTGTGAGGTGTGTCCTAAGAACTTGTTGACCAAATTGGAAGACGCACATATTCAAATCCCTGGATACTTACTCCTGAGCAACCTAGATAGTAACCTGTGTTGAAGAGGAGTGGCTATCTACACTAGGCTTGGAATTAAGGTAGATAAAATTGATTTTTCTATTTCTCAACCTACTAATGCTTGGGTGGAACATGTATTAGTTAGATTTCTAATTGGATTTGAAACTGTGAATATTGGTGTGCTTTACCATAGCCCATCAGCTCCAAACCAACTAGTATCTCACCAAGCAGTTTCTAACCTAATACAGATCTTATGTAATCTAAATTCATCACTTGTGCTTTATGGTGATTTTAATATGCCAGAAGTTTGTTGGTTTGAAGGTATTGGGTACTCACCCCCTAATAACCCCTCCTACACAACCACCCAAACCCTTGCTGACAACTTCCTAACTCAGATAATAATGCAACCCACTAGATTTAGACATTCACAACAACCATCATTACTAGACCTCCTTATTACAAATGACCCTGAGAGGATTACTTCCACTTGTTACCTTCCAGCTATTGGTGCAAGTGACCACATATGCATAATGAATGACTTTAATATGAACCAATTACGCTTTGATCTGTGAAGAACTAGCTAATATAAATTGGGATGAGGGATTATCAGATGAGACAGACATTGAATCTAGTTGGAATCGTTTTAAGTCTACTTTACTAGGTGCATGTAGGAAGCATACAAAGGCTTATTGGTCAGATAAACCAAAGACTCTTCCATACCTTCCCAGGAATATTAAGAAAATTATCAGAAAGAAAAATAGAGCATGGAATAAATACCTAAAACGCAAGTGTGACAACCATCACAACAAATACACCATGCTCCAAAACAAGCTGAGAAGCATGACCAGAAAAGTTACCCAAGACCATGAAGAATCTATTGCAAATGAGTCAAAGAAAAACCCCAAAAAATTCTGGCGTTATGTTACAGCCAACAACCCTTCCTGTCAACGCACCAACAGGCTTAAAAAATCAGATGGCTCCAGTACTACTGACTTGAAAGAAATTGCTGATTGCATGAATGCCAGCTTTTGCACAAACTTCACCTCTAAGCCACCTGACATTACACTCCCAACCATACCTCCTGTAACAGTACACAACCCAATGTCCCTTGTAATCATTACTCAAGAAGATGTATTTAAAATACTAAGAAGTTTAAACTCCAACAAAGCTGCTGGACCTGATAACTCCACCCTCGGCTTTTGATAGAATCTGCTGCTCAAATTTCCCTCCCCCTTGCCAGAATATTCAACATGTCCCTGGCCAAAAAGTCAGTACCAAATGATTGGAGAACAGCAAATATTATACCAATTTTTAAGAAAGGTGACAAGGATAACCCAGGAAATTACCAACCAATAAGCCTAACCTCAGCCATTTGCAAGATCATGGAAGGTATCATTAACCATGCTCTAATAAACTATTTTGAAGAAAATACACTTATTAGTGATAGACAACATGGATTTTGCAGGGGCAGGTCAATCAACACCAACTTTATTCATTCATATGATCATGCAACTAAAATTTTGGATATGGGTAAACTGGTTGACATTATCTTACTCAACCAAGCCAAAGCCTTTGACAAAGTTGAACACTCATACCTGTTGCTGAAGCTTAAAGCTTACCAGGTGCGTGAGGATGTGATTGATTGGATTGGAGCATTCCTAACTGGTAGATCTCAATGTGTCATGATCTACACTGATAATGGCGATCCAGTTTTCTCCTCCACTTCCCAGTTATAAGCGGCGTCCCACAGGGAACCATCCTTGGGCCAATGTTGTTCAGCATATATATTAACAATTGTACAACTTATCTATGCAACCTTTTAACATTATATGCTGACAACTGTAAGCTCATTGGGCCTGCTGAAACTGAAGAAGAAAGAGCCTGCATTCAGCTGGACCTCGACAGGCTATCCTCATCAACTTGGGCCCTACAATTCAATGCAACGAAATGCAAGGTACTGCACTTAGGGCACAATAGCCCCCACCATCCCTACCATATAGGGTGTGATCAGTTGGAAGCAGTTGCCGAGGAGAGAGACTTAGGCGTCATTGTGGACAAAGACTTAAAATTCCACAGCCACACTCAGGCTGCAAAAGCTAATCAAGCTCTCGGACTCATTAAGCACTCTTTTGTAACCAGAAAGTCATGTGAGGTTATAAAACTTTATAAATCCCTTGTCTGTCCCCACCTTGAGTTTGGCTTGACTTTGGCCTTTCCCCAAAATAAAATGGACACAAGAGCCCTTGAAAGTGTCCAACAGAGAGCAGCCAAACTGGTCTGTGGCTTAAATAATCTCCCTTACCAGGATCGCCTAGGATCTCTGAGACTTACAACCCTCACCTATCGAAGATATAGAGGAGATGTGATCATGACACGCAAAGTTTTCAAATCCAGTCACCTGAACCAGATCTTCACCCCCTCCCTGGCTAACAATTCAAGAGGTCACAGTCTTAAGCTTCACCTGCCTGGATGTCGGAGAAGGGAACGACGTGGTTTCTTTTCGATTCGGGTGGTCCCCCTCTGGAATAGCCTATCCGAGTCTACTATCCAAGCTGAGACTCCCCACTCCTTCAAGGCTGGAGTCGACAGGGACTGGGAGAGGGCTGAGTGGAGGCTGGACTGGGAAGCTAAGCCAACATAATTACATCACTCACCACCAGCAAGAACTACAGGAGGATCTACCATCTTATCTCGCTGGCAAATGCGATTTAAGGTAATTTAAGGTTAGTTTTGCCTTAATATAATATCCCAAATAAACAGAGAATTGCTGCCACACTGTAATGTGGCTATTTTAGGCTACTAATTTTCCAGATTCCAGATTTCCCTTACTTGCTTTAACTGTATGCACACCTTGATGGCTACCAGGCCTTTTAAGATTATTTCAACTGATGAATAAACAGTTCTGAAAATATTTTGTTATTTGGGCAAATATCTTCACTTTCAGTTGAAGAGGAGCAGAAAAAGTAAAAACTTTTCTACAAGGACAAATGATAACAACAACTTCAAAGTAAATTTTCACATAGCAACATTGAAAATCAACAAGCTTTTACTTTGAACAAGTATTAAAAAGCAGCAGTGTAAGAGCTCACTCACAAAGTGGGATAATGCATTACTTCTCTAAGTGTGTGCTCTGTAGTAATGGAATGCAATACCAATCTTTAAGATTACCAATATCTTTGTCTTGAAGTATTAGGATTGCATAATAGTTTTACTGAGAATATAGGACATAATAGTATTCACAAAGCAAGTAGAACATAGGGCTTTTCAGAGCCAATCTGGTCTAGCACTTCATTAATGCAATGAAATTTTTTCTTTTGCACAGTGAATTTCCAGGCCTATTTCAATGAATGGCTTACATGTTCCATTAATAGGGGGGTCTTCCACTGGATAACTAACTCACTGCAAAGAGTGGCAGAACTAGTACTATGGCCACAAGTATATCTGTCCACAATACTGCCAATGCTCTTGACAACAGATTTGCATGATATCTTGCATACACAGCACATTAAGATGTTAAGAAATTCAGGAATGCTGTCATATAGTGCTGGCTGCTCAAAAATAAGTTAAACTTTTGTAGTACGATAAGAGAGGAATGCTTAGGATCTGCATTTACACTAGAAACACAATTGAAACATGTTTTTTACTGGTTGAGAACCGCACTTTGTAGCAAATTTTGAATATATTTTCCATAATGGTAGTCCATTCGTCAGCTGGGTTTTACCTATTTGTAGCAACAAAAAAGTGTGAATTAAGATTATTTAATACTTTGTCTAAGAAGCTGCAAAGTTTTGAGGAAGTTGCAGCAACTGCCTCACTAGCTATTCCTGCAGAATCTCCCAACTCAGAAACCACATCATTATCAATCACCAAACATGTCCCTTGCAACATCTGGGGTTTCTGGCATAAAACTATGGGAACTTCATGGTATAAAAATCTGTTTATAAGGAACATACTGCTTTCAAGAAGCAAGGAAGTAGCTGAGAATCAACTGGATCATCTGCTGACAGTTGTTTTGGCAAGGTTATCAATGTGTTTATTCAGTAAATTCATAATTTTCTATGGTAAGAGATATAATTTTCTATGGTTTCACTCCACCTTTTGGAGTGAAAGGAAAAGGCTAGATATAGTTTTGTAAAAATCAGTAATCTCTTCTAAAACAAGGACAAAATTGCATGATTCAAATAATCGTCTTAATTGTTGCTGAGTAAGGAAAACATCAGGGTGTTGTTGTTGTTGTCCTTGAAAGCTTTGAAAACTTTTTGAAGGTTATCATTGCTTCAAAACTTTTTCCATAACCCATCTTTTTGTTACTGGTGGATATGAGGTTGGAAAAACCTGAGACCCTCTGTGATGTGTTCTGGGCATCTTCTTTGGCCATTCTAACATGATATGCATGATACCAGTTAAATTTATACCAAGGAGATTCACAGAGACCAATAAGTGTCAAAAGATGAGTAAGCACAAGAAGCACAAAATATTATCCATCCTTTGCACTGCCTACAAGCTGCTGCTTGATATCTTCTACTGTCCAGAGAGTGATGCTTCAAAACTTCAAGCAGAGCATGTGCAATGTCTAATCCTGTATGCCCACTAACAAGTGGTAAGTCCACAACAAAAGAATCATGACATCCAGAAAGAAAAGAATTAATACCAACAATCTGGAGCGTTTGCCCATTAGGCACCATCTTGTCAGCAATTATAGTAAATGGTGGTGGCCATTTAATAGCAGGTAGGTTTGTACTAAGACATCATTGCAGTTGGGAGTCAATAACTTTGGCAAAAATTGGGGTAAGACTTGCAACAAACATGCAACTTTGTTTCAGTTTACCTATAGGAAGGTCTTTCAAGCTATCAAAGAATTATATTGCCTTTGTATTGGAAATGGGAACCATGACCCACTATAAGCTGTCAATAAGTATTCAGACCACAGATCAACCCTATTCTCTGGTTTCTACCCATTAGTTGATCTGCTTTGGACTTTCTAGTAGCATCATATAGCAAACTTTGCTTATGAGCAGACAATTCTAGATGAAGGACTATTTTCATCTATAGATTTTGGAACTCTCGAGGTTGATTTGAGTCAGTAAAGGTAGTTCCAACTGAAAAATTGTAAGGGGTTGGATTAGTGTTGGTCCAAGTTAAACACTTGGTCCAAAGCTCAGTCCCTTTGTCAAGAACTAAAAACTTAAACTGCTTGTCTAAAAGAATCTGAAGACTTGTTCTTGTTTTGGCACGTGTGTCAATATCACTGAAGCTTTGGAATTGTTAATACTGCTATGTTTGATATCTTCTAATACAGAGCTTGATGATGATGTTTTTTTGTTCTGAGGCTTCTGCGGAAGAGCTTTTATCATACTTATAACTAACACTAATTGGTCTTACTCTATGGTCACTGCTCAATTGGTGCCATTAGTTCTGGGTAGTTTCTGGGGATAGGCTGGTGTATAGGGTGCTGGAGGGTTAGAGATAACTACTGGGCTCACATTGGTTGGTTTTTGGTTTCTTATAGACTTATTGACTGTTCTGTGAACATGATTGTCTGGCCTTTTCAATTGATTCATTTTCTGAATGAGGAAGTAAGTCAAGCTTAGACAATGAGCACTCAGCTACTGAACTGGGTGGTAGGGTTGAACTAAGTATGCTACCAGAATACAGCTATATAAAGTAAATCACAACCTGGAGAAACTGTCTTTTCAGAAGTATTTTCACCCTTTAAAAATAAATACCACAAGAGGACACCAAGAAAAAATATTAAAACCCATTGAAGTAAATAGATCAACAGCCAATTTTTGGAGTGTCCAAGCAGTGGTCGACTGGAACTCACTCCCAGAAATAGTTGTAAAATCTGAAACCTTAAATAGTTTTAAAAATGGCCTGGATCAATTTTGGAGAGAACATTTTTATGCACATGACTCATAGACTAGGGTAATGGAGACCTTTACCCTTGGTTTAAATTGCAAGAACCAGATAGCCATTGATTCAGAGGAACACAATTTTGATAGAAAAACTGATGGCTGTCTAGAGAATGCTGATACAGGGCCATGTCCATAATGGCACTGAGGATTCAGTAAAAAAAAGTGACTGGAAATTTGGTGAAAGCACTAGAATTTATTATTCCTCTTTTAATCCAAAAGACGAATTAGGGTGTTTTTTGGCAATATTGTCTTAGACTGTGTTGTTAGCAGCCAGATACCTTGGAGTACCGACAGTGAACAAGGCACTTTGAAGCTGAATGTGTGTCTTACAAAAAGCAAAAATGAAGCAGTTGGTGAAGTTGTAAATGTTTTAGATTGCAGTTCGATGGTAAACAAGTTTTTGTCAAAACAAGGTAACCAATACTTTAGATCAGCTTAGGTATTTACAGACAGACATGCTAGCATCATAAGAACCCTGAATCAATTGGATAAATTTTGGTAAATGGTTCATGACTATTTTCAGGATTTTAGCTGGGTCCTCAGTGTATCAGTCCAGAACTAAAGAACATCATATGAAATTATAACATATGAACATCATATGAACATCATAGAAAATTAGCACACTCGCAAACCCTACTGCCGGAATTTCCGCTTTTTAAGTTTCCCCCAATTTTCCCAGGTATTAAGATGCAATACCTATCTTCGAATTGGATTGGTCCCTATCCAGTTACTTTTTCAAGTTGAATCAATGGAAGTAATTTAATAGATTTTTTCTGGAGTTTTGCTGTATTTTGGAAGAGATACACGTCACCTGTTAAAAAAATAATACCGAAAACAAAAACAGCTCTTTGTGACACTTGGTATTAACCAAATGACATATAGCAATTGCAAGTTTTGTCAGTCTATCTCTCTGTCTGTCTGTCTGCTGGTCCCAGTTTTGCTAGTTTAGGCACTTCCAGATACGCTAGGACGATTAAATTTGACAGGCGTATCAGGGACCAGACCAAATTAAATTGGAAATAGTTGTTTCCCCAATTCGACCATCTGGGGGGGGAGTGGGGGGACGGTTAATTTGGGAAAATTAGAAAAATGATGTTTAACTTACAAACGGGTGATCAGATCTTAATGAAGTTTGATTTTTAGAAGGATATCGTGTCTCAGAGCTCCTATTTTAAATCCCGAACGGATCCAGTGACATTGGGGGGAGTTGGAGGGGGAAAACTAAAATCTTGGAAAATGCTTAGACTGGAGGGATCAGGATCAAACTTGGTTGAAAAACTAAGCACAAGGCCTAGATACGTGATGGACATAACCGGAACGGATCTGCCCTCTTTGGGGGAGTAGGAGGGAGGGTTAATTCTAAAAAAAATTAGAAAAAATGAGGTATTCTTAACTTATGAAGGAGTGATCATATCTTAATGACATTTCATATTTCGAAGGACCTCGTTACTCAGATCTCATATTTTAAATCCCGACCGGATCCATTGTTATTGGAGGTAGTTGGGGAGGGGACCGGAAATCTTGGAAAAGGCTTAGAGTGGAAAGATTCAGAAAAATTTCAAAAAACTGAGGCATTTGTAACTTACGAACAGGTAATCAGATCTTAATGAAATTTGATATTTAGAAGGGTCTTGTGCTTCAGAGCTCTAATTTTAAACCCCGATGAGATCGGATCGGACGAGATTGAATGGAGTTTGAAGGGAAAACCAGAAATCTTGGAAAATGTGAAAATTGAGGTATCTTTATCTTACAAATGGGTGATTGGATCTTAATTAAACTTGATATATAGGAAGATCTTATGTCTCAGATGCTCCATTTTCAATTTGAATCGGATCTGGGGACATAGGGGGTTGGAGGGGGGAAATAGAAATCTTGGAAAACACTTAGAGCAGAGAGATCAGGATGAAACTTGATGGGAAGAATAAGCACAAGTTCTAGATACGTGATTGACATAATTGGAAGGGATTCGCTCTCTTTGGGGGAGTTGGGGGGGGGGGTGTTAATTCGGACAAATTAAAAAAAATTCAGGTATTTTTAACTTAAGACTGAGTGACCAGATCTTAATGAAATTTGATATTAGAAGGAATTCATTTCTCCCAGCTCCTATTTTAAATACTGACCAGATCTGGTGACATTAGGGGATTTGGAGGGGGAAACCGGAAAGCTCGGAAAACGCTCAGATTGGAGAGATTGGGATGAAACTTGGTGGGAAAAACAAGCAAATGTCATAGATACGTGACTGATGTAACCGGACTGGATCCGCGTTCTTCGGGGGAGTCAGGGGGTGTCCAGTGCTTTGGCAAGTTTGGTGCTTCTGGATGTGCTAGGACGATGAAAATTGTTGGGCGTTTCAGGGACCTGCAGAGATTGACTTGATAAAGTTGTTTCCCCTATTCGACCATCTGGGGGGCTGAAAGGAGAGGAAAAATTAGAAGAAATGAGGTATTTTTAACTTACGAGTGGGTGATCGGATTTTAATGAATTTTGATATTTAGAAGGACCTTGTGTATCAGAGCTCGTATTTTAAATCCCGACCGGCATTAAGCCTCTGATTTTCCTTTTAAATCAATCTATTGATTCTTAGCATTTTGGTACAGCTCATGCCATATGAGCTCTTGGCTCATGGCTTTTCCAACCTCGTCACAAGTGCCATATGGGCTCTTGTTTTTGTTTTGTAGTTACTCTTTTTTAGAGTTTCGGTTCCCGTTAGGTTGAGTTAATTTCAGTTCATTTTCACAAATTGTTTGATCAATCTTCAAACACATATATCAAGTGGCAGAATAAGAAATAAAGACCAACCATTTGTAAAATTAATTCTATTGTTTTTTTTTCTTTGGATTAGCCTTATTCTAATGCACTAATTTGATTTATTTTGTAAAATTTCATTCACTTGCTTAATAACTTTTTCAGACCATAAAAAGATCCTAGAATGTATTTGAACTACTTGATTAAGCAAGGTTGCCCCCAAAAATATTGCAGGGGGGAGGTCACCAGGAAAGCAATGGTGAGGAGAGGAGGAGGAAGGGAGTATATTTGAATAAAATGCTATGTGAAAAATGATTTTCTAAAGGAAAAAAGAAAATTACTTAATTTTTACATACCAAATGAAGCAAAATTCAATACATTTTTAAATAGTGAAGATTCCTGGCAAAACATAAATCCCTTTAATTGGTAATTATGTATTATACCACCAACACTTAAGAAATAAAGTTATGTTAATTCTAATGAAAAATGCCAAACATTATGAAAATATAATATTTTAGAAACAACTTGGGCTATGTATTTGCACATTAGGAGGGGTGGGGGAGGGGGCTGACCTTACCAACCAATCCCGCATGCAAATTAATGTTCAAATATATTGCCCAAATTATATAATTCCATTGTATTCTGTCACTGTCACTTGTTTTCAACTGAATGTGAGCCAATTGTTGCTTAATACAGACTAATAAAATCGATTTGTTCTTGAGTTTTACACTGCATAAAATTGAGTGTTGGTGGTGTAATGCATAAGAACCATTTAATCTATCATGCATTCAATGCTCAAAAACTAAAGTAAAACAAAATAAGACTCAAACTAAATTGCAGAAAATAAGAGAAAAAGGTATCATCTTAAAGGGTCCATTTAATTTCTGAGTAAAACAACAGTCATATTTTGAAAGAGCATGAAAAAAGGTCTTGAATGGTATCTTCATCTAATTCATAGCTCAATAATGAAAATATCTTCAAATTTATCGCAAAATCCCCTCCCCTCTCTCTGCATACGTACCATGCTTTCCCTTTTTAATTTTAGAATAATTTTTCAATCTAACTCTCTTATGTTTTCAGACCTTTGAAAATTAAACAGAATTGCAAAAGAAAGCAAAATTTGAATTCATGGTCCAGGTGTCTAAAATAACCCTCTTTGCATCAATGCTCAGAATTACACTGAACATAAAATTGTTCAAATGAAATTCTTTACCAAGAAGAAGTGTTTCAAAGAAATTTTTCGTTCTTTGAGGAAATGGTATGGTTTGAGGAATTGTTTATACAATCCAGAGTTATTGATTCATCATGAACCAACTAATAAAAAAAAGGCAATTAAAAATCTTTTGAAAATTGTCATATTTACTTCAAGTCATTAGCATCACTTTTGTTTAAAACCCTGTACTTGTAAACTGAACCCAACCATGACGAAATCAAGAACCAGAAAAGCTCATGGGAAATGTATAATTTGGGCTCTATATTTGAGTGTTATAGAGGAGGGGAAGACAAGGTATGGAGAAAGTTCCAAATCAGCTGCCTGTCAGTAGCAGAATTTGACAGACTTCCAAAAGCTGCCAACACTGCAGCATTATGGACTAACCCGCTTGTTTATGCTTATATTGCTTGTGCTTATACATTGCTTGCTTGTGCTTATATTTATAACATTGCTTGCTTGTGCTTATATTTTGTATTTGTTCTAGGTGCTTGGGTTTATAATAAACTATAAATAGTCAAATGCTACATGGTGTCAGACGTCATGGAGATCACCTACCCGTCAATAAACTGGAATGCAGACAACCTCGACTCAGAATGGACTGCATTCGAAAACCACGCAAAGCTTATGTGCCAAGGCCCCCTTGCTGACAAGTCTGAGAAAGTAGCATGTGCCTACCTCTTAATCTGGGTTGGTGCACAAGGCAGAGAAATCTTCAGCACTTTTGAGCTTGCGGATGAAGAGAAGGACAAAATCGAGATCTACTTCAAGAAGTTTAGAGACTATGCTGCCCCCAAAAAGAATCAAGTGTTCTCCCGCTATGTTTTTCAGAAAAGAGACCAGAACAACACAGAAAGTACTGACAAATACATAACAGAGCTCAAGATTCTAGTTAAACCATGCGGATACTTAAGTGAAAGTGAGATGGTAAGAGACAAAATAGTTAGTGGAGTCAGAAATCCTAAACTACGTGAAAAACTATTAGCCGTCGGTGACAGCCTTACTCTGGCCCAAGCTGTCACAATATGTCGAGCTCACGAGTCAACCCAAGCACAACTAAAGACATTCGAACAAAAGGAAATAAAACAAGAAGTGGATGCTGTTGCAAAGAGTCGCTCCAGCTTCTCACTTGAAAAGACAGAGTGCTACTTTTGTGGCGGAAATTACTCACCCCAGCATGTGTGTCCTGCAAAAGGGAAAACATGTGCCAAGTGTAAAAAACAAAACCATTTTGCAAAAGTCTGCAAAAGTAAGGCGGTGAATATCGTTGGAAATGAGGCCACAAACACTCCAGCATTCACCAGTGACCTGTACAACCAGGAAGAAACAGACGTGTTCCTGTATTCCATCAACAAGGACTCCAGCAAGGATGAAATCTTAGCTGAGATTTCTGTTTGTGGGCAGATCCACATTGATTTCAAGATCGATACGGGTGCTCAGGTCAACATCCTGCCTTCACAGTACCTGGACAAGCTGTCGCCAAAGCCAAAGCTGCTGAAAGCCACGCAACGCCTCACCAGCTACTGTGGATCGACAATACCCTATGTAGGAGTCTGCAATATTCCTTGTCACTACAAAAATGGGCCTACACAGCAACTCACCTTTTATGTGGTTGAGTCAAACACCACACCTATAATTGGGTTTAAAGCAAGCAAAGACATGAACCTGATCAAGCTTGTTCTGAACATTGAAAAATCACCAGTCAGCGTATATAGTGATGTTTTCAAGGGTATAGGCAAACTCGAAACAGAGTGTGAAATATACTTAAAAGACAATGCAACACCCACAGTACATCCAGCTAGGAAAATACCGCTAGCCTTAAAGCAGAAGCTCAAGACCGAGTTGGAGCGCCTAGAAAGTCTCGATATCATCAAAAAGTTCAGTGAGCCAACAGACTGGGTTAATGCCATGGTCATGGTGGAGAAAAAAGATGGTGGTGTGAGACTATGCATCGATCCTGTTGACCTAAACAAGGCGATAAAACGCCCCTACTATCCGGTCCCATCTTTTGAGGATGCCGTTGCTGAACTGGATGGAGCAGCAGTATTCAGCAGGCTTGATGCCCGCTCAGGCTACTGGATACTCCCACTTTCCACGCGATCCTCCTACTATACAACCTTCAGCACTATCTACGGCCGATACAGATGGAAGAGATACCCCTTCGGCCTAGTGTCTGCGCAAGACGAGTTCCAGAGAAAAATGGAAGAGGCGTTTGAAGGATTGGAAGGTATCAGAATACTTGTAGATGATATTCTGGTATATGGAAAGAACCGCGAGGAGCACGACCAGAGACTATCCGCCGTTCTTAGAAGAGCCAGAAAAAAAAGAATCCGCTTCAACAGTGAAAAATGCGAATTTTCCAAAGATAAAGGCAAGTACTTTGGACATATCATTAGCAGAGACGGGATAAAACCAGACCCAGAAAAGATTAGGGCTATACAAGACATGCCAAGCCCACAGTCTAAAGAAGAGCTACAGACACTATTAGGAATGCTCAACTTCCTATCGAAATACATACCCGACCTATCCTCGAAAAATAAGCCACTGAGAGATCTTACTAAAGCCACCGATTTCAGATGGGAAACCGATCACGAAGCAAGTATGAAAGAGATCAAGAGCTGCATTTCAGAAAATCTAGCTTTCTTCGACCATAAATGCAAAGTAGTCGAACTCAAGGTTGACGCTTCAAAGCATGGACTTGGAGCTGAGCTCTCCTCAAATGGGAAGATCGTAGGATTTGCATCTAGGGCCCTTAGCACGACTGAACAGAACTATTCTCAACTAGAGAAGGAACTGTATGCGATCGTGTTTGGGTGCAAACACTTCCATCACTACATCTATGGAAGAAAAACCATCGTGACAACAGATCATCGCCCATTAGAGACCATCTTATCAAGACCACTCCATATGGCACCAGCACGACTACAGCGAATGATGATTCAGATCCAGCCATACGACATCGAAGTACACTATAGCCCGGGGTCAGATATCCCAGTCCCAGATGCACTCTCTCGACTACACCTGCCAGACGTTGATACCAAAATGCAGAATGACATCGAAGTTTTTGTGCATACAGTGATGAAATCCTTGCCAGTGAGCGACTCCAAACTAGACGAAATACGCCGCGAGACAGAAAAAGACACTCAACTCAAGGCAGTCAAAGAACTCATACTCAAAGGATGGCCCGGTACACGCCAGTCGTGCCGAACAGATGCCGTTCGATTCTGGAATATCAAAGACGAACTAGCAATCCACGATGGGTTAGTTTTGAAAGGTCAACGAATCATCGTACCCCATCCTCTCAGAACCAACATAATTCATCAGCTACACTCAGCACACCTTGGGATCGACAAAACCAAACAGCGCGCCCGGATGATTGTGTACTGGCCAGGGATGAACGCTGACATTGAGTCCTTCGTCCAAAAATGTGAAACATGTGCTAAATTTGCAGCAAATAATCAAAAGGAACCGTTGATTAGCAACCAGCCGCCCTCACTCCCGTGGCAACACATTGGCATTGACCTTTTCGACTGGAACAAGACCTGCTATCTCATCACTGCCGACTATTATAGCAGATACTTTGAAATAGACAAATTGTCAAGTCAGACATCAACCGCAATCATCGACAAACTGAAAGGCAACTTCGCACGTTTCGGAATCCCTCAGCTGATAACTTCAGACAACGGCTCACAACTTTTCTCACAAGAGTTCCGAGATTTTGCGCAAGAGTGGGGAATTAGTCTGAAAACCTCCAGCCCCATCTATCCGAGATCAAACGGTCTGGTGGAGAAATCAGTACAAACCTGCAAACGGATACTAACCAAAGCGAAAGAAAGTGGAAACGACCCACATATTGCACTTCTAGAATATAGAAACAGCCCAGTTGACGGCCATGCCTCACCTGCTCAACTCCTCATGAGCCGCCAGCTACGGTCAGTCCTACCATCAACATACAACCAGCTAAAACCAAGAGTCACCCCCCTTCAGACCTTCCTACAACACAGATCGAAGGAACAGGAAAGACAGAAACGCTATCACGATAAGACTGCGAAACCGCTACGTGAACCTCAACTGGAAGACCAAGTTTTTATCCAGAAGAAAACAAACGGCCCCTGGACCAAAGCGAAAATCATATCATGCCATGAGAACCCCAGATCATACGTAGTGGAGACAGAAGACGGTTCCAGGCTGCGACGAAATAGAGTCCATATCTCCCGCCATTCCTTTCCCGTAGCCAAGGAAGAGGTCAGAATCCAGCCCACATCACAGGACAAAAGCAATGATATATCCCATCCCATCTTAACCGAATCACCCCAGCCAATCCGCACAGACATCGAAACCTCGCCAAGAAATGTTCCGTTACCAAGAGAAGAAGATGAACCTTCTGACCCACCCCTTGTCGCACCAACCATCGTTCCTACGCCTGAAAATGCCGCTCCCGACTGCCCAGCCACAGGGACTAAATCCCCTACCACTACATCAAAGGTGATGCCGCACACCCGCAGCGGCAGAGTGGTTAGGCCACCTAAAAGGCCGGATTTGTAGGCAGACCGCCTTTCATGAAAAGAAGGGAGATGCAGCATTATGGACTAACCCGCTTGTTTATGCTTATATTGCTTGTGCTTATACATTGCTTGCTTGTGCTTATATTTATAACATTGCTTGCTTGTGCTTATATTTTGTATTTGTTCTAGGTGCTTGGGTTTATAATAAACTATAAATAGTCAAATGCTACAAACACTTCAGTACAATTTGTGTTTTGACAGCTTTTCTTTAAGCAAATTTTTTCTTATGTAAAAATGATATTTTCAGACAAAATCTGCCAACAAATTCGAAAACTTCCAAGTAGCATTGCTACTTTGCTACCCCAATTTTTGCATGTTAGTCTCCATTGCAAATGAATGTTAAATTTGGATTCAGGATGCAATTCTGACTATAGAGCTAAGTTCAAACTTTACCCCCCCCCCCTTTATAATGTACAAATATATACCCTGAACTGGTATAAATAGGGGTGGTGGCAGAGGAAATTCACTCCAAGAGCAACTATTATATTTGGAAAGACCTTAAAAAAGGCACTGGATGGTATGTTCACTTTGTTCATTGGTCAATAATATGAGCTGCTAAATATTTACTATCTGGAATTTTACCCTAATTTGTTCTAACTTGCAAGAATAATAATTGTAATTTTAACCTAAGGTGCATCCCATACAGTGAGATTTAATCATGGACAAAATATATACAGTTATTCTGCTTCACAAAAGAACTGAATCATTCGATTGAATGTATCCATGATAGAGTCTGTGTATGGATTATTTACTCTGTTCTTACCTTAGGATTCCATATAGGCTACAAGATGGGCAGCATTTTCCAAGTTTTGGCTTAGGTTTAAAGTATTTATCTATGATTTGGCTCCAATTTGGCTATCCAACTTTCCTTGTGTTGTATGGCCTAGAGTCAAAATATGCAAGTTAATCACATTTTAGGCTACTAAGAATATTTATAAAAATCTAATGGTGAAAAAAAGTCAACTTTCTGGGTGATATAGTCGAGGTTGGTGTAAGTCTATATTAGGGACTATTGAGAAGGAAACATGTTAAGAAAACAATTCTTTATTTGTAATATGTAGGATAATACCTAATTTTGGCCATTATATATTTGCACATTAGGGAGGTAGCAGACCTGCCATCAAAATGTGTTAATTACAAGTATTCTGCATATTATGAAGTATTAATTTCTTAACATATTTCCTTCTCAATCGTTCCTAATCTAGACCCATACTGCTACTACCACTAACAACTCACTGCAGTACCAAGCTGACTAAGCCAACGCAGCTATGCACTCTCCTTTATCTCATCTCTTTAACACCCCCTCCCTCTGTATGCCACCCCAGGATTTTTTCATTCCACTTAAATCTTTCCTTATACATCCCCCTGCTCCTAATGGGGATGACCTGTTTGTTGTTTGGCTTTAGACAGTCAGCCAAAAAGGACAATTTGTCGTCCTTCATCTAGAAAAAGAGCCTTAGCCATCCCAACCTTTCACTCATTATGGCCCTAGAAAGTAAGATTGAACCTTACTTCATAAGATTTGTGCTAGAAAAATGAAATCTTGAGAAACTCCTAAAGTGAGACAGAAGGAAAATGTGCTAAGCCTTATACCTTTTCTCAATCTCAATTTGTAAAAGGTTTAAAGATTTGAAAACAATTTTCTTAAATTTAGGAGAAAAGCCTTGATATGGCGCAAAATCTTGCTGAGATAATAGGAGTTGACCTCTAGCTTATAGAATTATCCTTTCAAGTCTTAATTTTCAAAACCAGAGCAAAAAAAAAAATTCTGAAAAATTTAAAACGCACCCCTTCAGGTATCTCTCTCCCTCCCTAACTGCAAAACAATCAGAGTGCCCCATCGTAGAGGTTTTTGTGCCTTTATAGGTTTTTTGATTTGTCCATTGCTTTCAGCTCTAAATTGGTACTTGGTGAAATCTGAGGAAGGTAAGCAGGAAGGGTATACAAAAGCCCAGGATAGCTGGCCCAACCCTCCAATACACTTCCTCACTGAAGGGCCGTGAAACAGAGATCAGCACTGCCTGTATGGCTGGTTTGAGGGTCTAGTGCTGTTATACTTACAGACTAACATTACTTACAGATAGTATTTGTTACTGGGAAACATACTGACATTTTTTGCTGGATTGTCTGGGGGAATTTTCAGTGGGGAGAAAATTTTTAGGAATACTGTAATTTTCTTTCAGTGGGCATTCATTTTCCTTGGGTGTATTTTCCAGGGGGGAGATAAATGCCTAGAAGTGTTGCAGTACAAATAAATACTATTTTATCTAAAAATCATTATAAAAACATAAATGAAGATGGTAAGAAAGATGAAAATAATAAACTAGTCAAAATGAAAATTGTACACTATGAAAATAGTGAATGTTTTGTGTCCACTGAAAATGGTAATAAACCTTTCTTCAAGATAATGTCTGGTGTCAGAAGGGATGTTTCCTATCCCCATTCCTGTTTGTTATTGTCAGGAACTATATTCTAAGGCAGTATGAACCCTTTGCTTTCTTTTTGATATCACGAGTTTACTTTAGTAAGCATCTGGTTGCTAAATAAAGAGCTCAGCTGACATTAAAATGCAAAGATGAAATATGGCTCAGTAGGAAATGCTTTATGCACTTGAAGCTCTGCCTCGTGGATAGGAATGCGTTGTGCATTCTCCACTATGTAAGTGAATGCTGGAAACTAAATGCCCAACTGGAAAACATTTTCTAACCTTTAGAACATGTGTCTTAGAAGAATACCATGCGGAACACATGGCAAGGAAAGGTCACAAACCTAGGAGTTTGCCAGAAAACCAATCCACCATTAGTTACTGACCTTTTGAAACATAGGAGATGGACTTCATGGCCATGTCCCTTGTATACCAGGGGGTCGACTCCCATGCACGCTTTATGAGTGGAACCCTGAAGGAAGGCGCAAAAAAGGTCATCCAAGACACAACTTCCAATGGCAGTATGGATAGGATCTGAGTAGAATGGAGATCTCTCTTCCATCACAGTGGGAGGACATCAGATCCTATTCATACTGCCATTGGAAGTTGTGTCTTGGATGACACAGTGTCTCTTCAACCACGGTGTGAGCACGTCAGGGCTGCAAATCAGCTCCGTGATTTCTGGCAAGGTTTTGCAAATGCCCGTGTACTCTGGAGGATCCATGGTAAAAACAACTTCTTTCATCCAGGGTATGAACCAGGGCTTAATATGGAAGCCTATCTAAAGCTGACAGTCCATTGACATTGGCATGGTTGTCAGTATATTTTACTCCTTCTGTTAGTTGACTCCTTATCATAAAACCTGTACTTTTTGTTTGTGACATAATGGTCTAGTTTAAGATTTCCTCTTGTGTGGTCTTCCATATGGACACTTTCCATCTGTTATTCCTTCAACTGTTGTTTCAGGGACCATTCAGGGACCACTCTTTTGGCACATAAAAGTTACTGCATTATTTAATTTGAGTTAGCAAAAACTACTACTCTGATTTCATTTCCATTAGCATCCTAGATTGCTTGTCAAATCTTGTCTTCTCACAAATATAGGTTTTGCAGCTTTCTAATAGTCTTGAATATCAGACAGAAATTCAAGCCAGCTTGACTAGCTAGATCTTAAACATTTTATTATAATTTCCCATCCATGCATCCAATTACCGTATATTTAACAGTTTTGTATTCTGCCAATGAATTAGTAATGCTATTATCTTAATGAAATTATGGATTTACAAATATGGAAAACTGTGAAACTCCTGGTTTTTATGGTAAATACCAAGTGGTATATAGGGATCGCAGATTCTGTTGGTCCCAGTTTTTCTAGTTTAGGCACTTCCAGATAAGCTAGGATGATGAAATTTGGAAGGCATATCAGGGACGAGACCAAATTAATTCCCCGATTCGGTGATCTGGGGGGGTGGGAGGACGGTTAATTCAGAAAAATTAGGTATTTTTAACTTACGAACGGGTGATCGGATCTTACTGAAATTTGATATTTTGAAGGATATCATGTCTCAGAGCTCTCGTTTTGAATCCTGACCGGATCTGGTGACATTGGGGAGAGTTGGAGGGGGGAAACTAAAATCTTGGAAAACGCTTAGACTGGAGGGATCAGGATCAAACTTGGTAGAAAAATTAAGCACAAGTCCTCGAAACGTAATTGACATAACTGGAACGGATTCGCTTTTTTTGGAGGAGTTGGGGGAGGGTTAATTCTGAAAATTAGGAAAATGAGGTATTCTTAAATTACGAAGGAGTGATTGGATCTTAAGACTGGGAGGAATTGGAGGGGGGAACCGAAAATATTGGAAAACGCTTGAAGTGGAGGGACCGGGATAAAACTTGGTGGGGAAAATAAGCACATTGACACAGCCGGAACGGATTCGATCTCTTTGGAGGAGTTGGGGGGAGGGTTAATTCTGAAAAATTCGAAAAGATGAGGTATTTTCAACTTACGAAGGAGAGATCGGATCTTAATGAAATTTCATATTTAGAAGGAACTCGTAACTCAGATCTCTTATTCTAAATCCCGACCGGACCCAGTGTCATTTCGGGGAGCTTTTTTTTGGGGGAGGGGGGGGCAGAAATATTTGAAAGTGCTTAAAGCGGAGAGATCAGGATGAAACTTGGGGGAAAGAATAAGCAGAAGTCCTAGATACGTGATTGACATAACCGGACTGAATCCGCTCTATTTGGGGGAGTTGGAGGGGGTGTTAATTCGATAATAGAAAAATTGAGGTATTTTTAACTTACGAACAGGTGATCGGATTTTAATGAAATTTGATATTTAGAAGAAAATCGTGTCTCAGAGCTCTTATTTTAAATTCCGACCGGATCCGGTGACATTGGGTGGAGTCGGAGGGGGAAACCTAAAATCTTGGAAGACGCTTTGAGTGGACGGATCGGGGTGAAACTTGTGGGAAAAATAAGCACAAGTCCTAGATACGTGATTGACATAACTTGAATGGATACGTTCTCTTTGGGGGAGGGTTAATTATGAAAAATTAGAAAAAAATGAGGTATTTTAACTTACGAAGGATTGATCAGAATCATATTTAGAAGGAACTCGTAACTCAGGTCTCTCATTTTAAATCCTGACCGGATCCAGTGTCATTGGGGAGTTAGGGAGGCCGGAAATCTTGTTAAACGCTTAGATTGGAGAGATCAGGATGAAACCTGGTGGGAAGAATATACAAAGGTCCTAGATACGTGATTGATATAACCGGACTGAATCCGCTCTCTTTGGGGGAGTTGGAGGGGTTTTTAACTCGGAAAAATTAGAAAAATAGAGGTATCTTTAACTTAAGAGCGGGTGACCGTTCTTGTGGTATTTTTAAATTTGATATTTAGAAGGAACTCATGTCTCAGCTCTTATTTTAAATCCCGACCGGCATTACGCCTCTGATTTTCCTTTTAAATTAATCTATTGATTCTTAGAATTTTGCTAGAGCTCATGCCATATGAGCTCTTGTTTTCAACGCCATCAAGTTAATAATTTGAACTTCATGGCCAAAACAACTAGAGTCCAGTCAATTGTTGTCTTCTTGAGAAAGTTTTCAAACTTTCTGCTAGTTAAGAATATAAAATTGAAAGCTAGGCCAGGTTGGTTCACCAGATTCTAAATAATACCTTAAAATATTCCACACATGGTTGGAATTCATAATTTCGATTGTTTAAAGCTTCATAAAGTGATGAATTAGTCATACAGCAAGGGAATTATGTTATCTCCAATCAGAATGGTGTCACAATTCCTACTGATAGGTAGATCTTAAATGATAAATTGAAACTTAGAATGAAATATGTATCTATGGTAATTTCAAAAATAAAAGTCAACAATGAAAGCATTGCTTGATTAGCGACCCTGTTTTGATTTTCCAAATTTCCGGTTTTGTCTGATTAATGATCTCATCAAAATGTACAGTTCTTATGTACATTATATATATATATATATATATATATATATATATATATATATATATATATATATATATATATATATATACATCTATATATATATATATATATATATATATATATATATATATATATATATATATATATATATATATATATATATATATATATATATGTATGTATATCCCCCTCTAATTCATCTAAATTGTCTGTTGAATGGCTTGGAACATAGAGTTTAAGCTGGCAGGAAGTGGACTACAAATTTGAACTTCGAAAAAACGAAATAAATCAAAAGACAGTATCAGGTGTAACAGGATTATCAAAATAGCACAACTGCAATACTTCTTTTTCTTTAGGAAATAAAACTTAAAACGAACATAAATTACTCCTAAATCAAAGCTAAAGTTTGACTCTTTCTCTCAACTCTACTTTTTAAAACAGTAAAACACTTTAGCGTAAAGAGCAGGGTATTGAAGAGGAAACAGTCCCTTTCATATACAGAGTAATTTCTGTTCGTTTTAAGTTATAATGCCGCTCCTTACTTTCAGTTAAAAAAACTAGTTTTTTTTTATTTAATTTCTGAACGTTTTTGAATTAATGCATGTTTTGATTTTGGCTCTCCGCACATGAATAATTAAAACGAAAATTGAACATTAATTAATTTTTTTGGCTAAAT
Source organism: Artemia franciscana (assembly GCF_032884065.1). Lineage (NCBI taxonomy): Eukaryota > Metazoa > Arthropoda > Branchiopoda > Anostraca > Artemiidae > Artemia > Artemia franciscana. The sequence continues at coordinate 48,407,216 of NC_088866.1, read as the reverse complement.
AGCTTTCTCATAGTTTTGTTCGGACGATTTTGATAAAAAGGAGTGGGGGAGTAGGCCTATTTCCCCTGCAATTTTTTGGTTACTTCAAAAGGCAACTAGAACTTTTAATTTTACGAACGTATTTTTTAATAAAAATTTACGTAACTCACGAAAATAACACGTAACGAACTTCTAAATTCGTATGTTTTTATTACATATATGAGGGGGTTCGCCCTCACGTCAATACCTCGATCTTTACACTAAAGATTAAATTTGGTCCCAATTCCTTAAGACTGACCCCTGGATCACAAAGGCCGTAGAATAAATAGTTGAAATTAATGAAATTTCTTTAGTGTAAAGAGCAAGGCATTAGGAGGAGGTGAACCCCTATATGCGTAATAATTTGTGTTCGTTTTAAGTTTTAATGCTGCTCCTTACTTTCAGTTGAAGAAACTTTTTCATATTTTTTTTAATTGCTCTTTTAAAAAATGCAAAAAAATCCTGCACCCCCTCCATGGAATTTCCCTTCCCCCTTCAAAAATTCCTCCATGGAAAGTTCCCCTCGTATAACGGGGGAACCGTAAAAAAATACCCCTGAAAACGTCTGTACACTTCCCACTTACCGTTACTATATGTAAACACTGGTCTTGCAGCCCCTCCCACGGGAACTGTGGGGGAGTAAGTCGTCCCCAAAGACATAGGGTATTAGGTTTTTTGACTATGCTGAATAAAATGGCTATCTCAGAATTTTGATCCGGTTACTTTGGGGAAAAAATGAGCGTGGGAGGGGGCCTAGGTTCCCTCCAATTTTTTGGGTCACTTAAAAAGGGCACTAGAACTTCTAATTCCGTTAGAATGAGCCCTCTCGCGACATTTTACGACCACTTGGTCGATATGATCACCCCTGGGGAAAAAAAACAACACAAAAAAAACAACAAACAAATAAACACCCACCCGTGATCTGTCTTGTGGCAAAAAAAAAATACAAAATTCGTATCTTTGTAGATAGGAGCTTGAAACTTCTACACAATGGTTCTTTGATACGCTGAACCTGATGGTACGATTGATTCTATGACTTTTAGGGGGTGTTTCTCTCTATTTTCTAAAATTAGGCAAATTTTCTCAGGCTCGTAACTTATATATTTAAAATCAGCATTAAAGTGCGATTCTTTTGATGTGACAAAAGAATCGCACTATTGAGCCGGGTCGCTCCTTACTACAGTTCGTTACCACGAATTGTTTGATGAATCACAAGTGGACTTTGAAGATTTTTTTAGGGGATGGGAAAGAGGATGAACTTTTTGTCTTTGATCCACTAAAGTGCTTTTGTACTATAAACTCTTTCGGGACTATACATGGATAGCAGGGCTATATCCAGGAATTTTTTTTCGGGTGGATTTTTACAAAGGGATTTTTTCGGGGGGAGGGGGTTTACACACACACACAAACTAAAAAACCGCTTATAAAATTTGTTTATATTCATTTTTGTTACGTTTTTACGAGTTGGAGAAACATTTCGAGGGGGAGAATAAAACCTCCTAATCCCCCCTGGATACGGCCTTGATGGTTAGGTAGCAATGAAAATAAAAAAACAAAACAAATCCGAAGCTATCAGAATAGTGCATCTACTATGTCTCGGGAGCGGCATAGGAGATCAAATCGAAACTTTCAAGGAGTTTGTATTTTGATGGGGGGAAGAAAGAAATCAGCCTCAAAATTTAACTTGGTGGAAGGCGCAAAGAAAAGCTGAACATAGTCTGTCTCAAATCTAATTAAAAGTTCTAGCACTAAGAGCCCAGCAGGCTAGAATCGCTTAATGGTGATAGAACAATGTTAATCGAATGACACAAGATAAACTTAGGATAATAAAACAGATTTCCACTGTATTACCTTAACTTAGGAAATTGAGGTAAAACTTCCGCGGGAGTCAGGGTGTAAAGTGGACATTAAATCTCGGACCAAGGAAAGGGGCTGATGTATACCATGAAGAAAATACATACCTTCAGGCTATGAAAATAACATATCTGCAACACACTAGAAAACAGCTTGGGGAAAGCAGCTGAAACTTTTAGATAGTGTGTAAGGGCCATAGGGACTTTTAAGCCTTGTATTTTGGGGCGATGCTACAATGTTATGTCTCTGATCCACCTAAACATTTCTGTACTGCAAGCTTCTACCAAAAATAATCTTTTCATAGTTGAAGTAGCAAGAAAAAAAAGTTGTACCAGGTTCTCAAATCAGTGCATCTGCATAATGGCGTCAATTCATGGAAACGAAATGAGGGAAGGGATAAACATATATTTTTATGAATCTAAGAAGGGGCAGTTCTATATTTTGGTTTAAATTCTTCCAATGAAAATCCTCAAAGAAAGCCATTTTTAAAAATGGCATGAAAAGGGTACATTTTACAATCTAGGAGAAAGGGAGACCGAAAAAAAACCTTTGGAGGGGGGGGTAAATGTCCCTCTCCTGCTAAATGGCATCACCATATTTGCAATTTCTTAGTAACTGCTTGGGGTATATTCATGAAGTGGAAACTATCAGCGAGTGTAATGGGACAAAATGGTCGCCAAACACTTATTTGAAGGAGGGGCAGAAGAGAAGAGTAAAAATAAACTGTCTACAATTCCGTCTAAACATTTTTTGCTCTATAAGCCACATTGGGATCAATAAATCATTCACGGTTAAGTGGCGTATTTTATCTTCTTGTTCGTTGGTGGTCTTACATGTGGGGAGAAGTGCCTGAGCCCCCATGTAGCCTCATATTAAAATATGTTTTAAATTAATGAAAATACAAGTTTCAATTAGACTATTCAATATCCGGAGCTAGGTGGCCTATATACCCATAAGTTATGCAACAAAAAATTGGACATTAAAATCAAAAGTCCAACTTAAAGC